>NC_142683.1:4520000-4600000 GCF_964200805.1 Pocillopora damicornis
CAGTTCTTAAGGTGGCGGTCCATGTAGTTGACATAACTACCAAGAGCACAGCCAGATTCTCTGACTGCATTGTAGGCTGTTGTTGCAAATTTAAGAACCTCCTCTCTCTGAGCTGGGTTATGAAACCTGCCATATGTATAATAGCTATACTGAGCAGTGCGGAAGGGGAAAGCAGTGGATGTCACAGAGTGTCGAGCAATGTCACCACCCATGTGAACAAACTCAAGAAGACATTCTGGTGGGATTTCAACATGGGCAAAATACTTGGCCAAAGAAGGTGGTAGGGACTTTATCATCACTCCTTTAACATAAATGGGTTCTACCTCCTGATGAACAAAGCCATGTCGCTTGCTGTATTCAGTTGAAAACTGCAGAAAGGATGTGAACACCTGAGGTTGTGTTTCTACCGGTGGATGAAGACTTTCAAGGCTTGACTGCACTGCATCCTCATGAATGTCAGAATATACTGCATCCAAAGTCAGTGTTTTCTTCCCGAAGTAGCCATGAAGAGCCATGTCAAGATTGAGTTCCTTAGGGAAATTGTGTAAATTTTTACCCACCACACTGAGCCCTTGTTCACTCTGATCAGTTGTGTTATAAATGAGACGGGTCCAGATGAATTGTTTAGGTCGTGGACACACTTCTAAAGTAACATCAACCATCACTCCAAAATTTCCACCACCTCCACCTTTCAAAGCCCAAAAGAGATCTTCATTCTCTTTAGCAGAAGCCCTCACAACTTTGCTTCCATCGGCTTTAACCATGGTAAATGACAACGCCTTATCACAAGCCAGACCCCCATAGGCACGAGACAGCATACTGTAACCACCCCCAAGGATGTATCCCCCGATACCCACTGCCGGAACACATCCTCCGACAGCTACATAATCAGTATCATCAAGCGCAGAATACACGTCTCCCCAGCAAGCTCCAGCCTGAACAGTGACCGAGCTCTCCTGCACATGAACTTGATTCAAGTTTTTAAGGGAGATGACAAAACCATCGCTGTCAGTGGTGGAGTAACCAGCGAAGCAGTGGCCCCCGGATTTAACAGCGACTGGAGTATTAGTTTTGTCCGCGATTTTCAGACAGCGCTTGATGTCTTCAGCATTTTTTGGAAAAGCGACAAAGGCTGGCTGTTCCAAACTGTACGCAGGGTTGTAAATCTTCACTGCGTCATGGTAGAGTTCTGGTTGCTCAAGAGTCACAGCGATATCTCGAAGTTGTTCGAGTGCAGCGTATGCTGAACCGCCCCCATGCAACTTTCTGGATTTAAAAACGTTTGTAAGGAACGCTTTCTGGTGTAATCCACGCCGTATAAAACGATAACTTTTAGATAAATACATATCTTGCTCAGGACACCAACTTTTCCGCTCAGTTCCGCGTTCTGACCGAAAAGACGTTGTGTACGACCACATCAATTGTACAAATTTGTGCTTAGTCTCTCTCCTCTCTTATCCTAAGAGAGATACCCACTCTAAGTCTTCCTTCCTAATAATTATCGCTATGTCGTCCTTTTCAGAATTAATTTAAGCTAACTGTAGCTTGGCTACATCTTTTTTTATCTGTGTTTACCTATCAAAAGCTTCTAGATAGCATTTGTGGTTTGCTATCTATGTAAAGAAGATTTCAAAGAATTACTGTTGCTGGAGTCCTGTAAAATTTGCACGCGGTGACGCTCTTGTTTTTTTCGGTTTTCATTCGATAGCGCTCACAGGTCTGACCATGGCCAATATTCTAAAGAAAATAATCCTTCGCGCAGAGGGACAACAGAACAACAAAGCAATCAAGGAGTTGAGAAAGAGGAAAATGGTAGAAGCTTTACATTCGATGAAACACAATTTTAAAGTAACAAGCACTTCACTTGTTTACATCTGTTTTCTGCGAGGCTCTCAAAGAACTGATGACACGTGTGTCATGTGCATTAAAAATCTCACTTTTCTGGGGTAGAATGAAATCGAATCGTGATGGCCTTCTTCTGGTTCTTCCTAAACGGGTACAACTAGTCTTGACAAGTATCTCTAGATGTGAAGTACACATTTTAGTTCATTAGTATCATTACGGCCTTTTTTCTTCCTCTTCCTCGTCCTCCTCCATCTTTCCCTCATCCTGTTGAACACCCCAATTCTACCCCTTGAAGAACACTTGGACTATATGAACATAACCCAATATTGAAGTAAATACGTCTTTATTTGACCGAATTTTTAGGTTATACTTCTTGAAATTTATTTTTTAATTTTACTGATCATCTCGTGCTACACGAAGTCCCAAGCTATGTCTTCCGTTTCATTCCTTTTGTTCCGCGGGCTCATACATATGCGATCTTCCGGTCCAGTAGGATAATGGTCTGACCAGAAGAAAAAATGAGTCCACACGTTCATTTTCGTAAACTTTTTAAGCTGTGAAAGAATAAAAGATAAAAAAGGTGAAAATGCTTCCCGTTAGCTTTCACTTGTAAGGTCACACACTAGGAACACAGCGCTCAAACGTCTGCGCATGTGTGAACGTTGTAATGACAAGACACTAGGCACGACACACGGGAAGATTAGGTGGCGTGCTTTCAGGCCTTCAGAACCAAATTATCTCGCACGAGTTACAACAACCTTACAATCTGGTAATTCATGGTGTTTGAAAAGTGTTATTTTTGATAGAGCTCACAATAGAATGGTAAATCAACAGAATGTCCGAACTTGACTGAGCGAAAGAATCTAGAAAGAAAATTGAGACATTCGTAGAAATCTGTAAAAGGGATGAAAAGCTGGGAAAACGAAAACTAGCGACTTTTCGAACTCAAAGCTCCGTGTTATTGAATTCCTTACGTCAAGATCCTTGCAGTTCTTGTCTGTTATTCCTGTGTTTTCACAAGCCAGGTCTTTATTCACAGGAATCTTCAGTTCGTAGATACCAAACGGACTCTTGCATTCCTCCATTCCCAGGAGTTTGTCTTGGCAAGTACTCCCGCTCGGATTCAGGGGATGACTACACATCTCATTCCACCGAGAATCATCCTTGTTCATGCAAAAGCTGAGGCATTCTGAAAAGGGAAAAGATTGCACAATTTTAATTGCGCAAAAAAATTTAGTAAATTAGACCTGAAATGGAAATTTGGGGTTTCTGGGAGCTGTTTCGGTTTTTTGTGATTTCGTTTGTCGTAGCCAAGAAAGTATTACTAACATCTATTATCAAAATGTGGGTTTTAGAACTGAGCTGTTTAAAATAACTTGACTCTGTCGTTAAAAATAATATTAGGGGGTAAAGAATTCCAAAGAAATATACGAATGAAATTAAATTACAAAATAGCGCACGGGCAATATAATCTCTTGCAGGTTGATAACAAAAAGAGAGTACTTAATCCACGGCCGATTACAGCGCATTCTTTGACCAGTATTGGTCTTCTCTCCAGGTCTACAAAATCTAAACTTTGATGAGAATTTAAGATAGCTGTACTATGAGTTTTTGAAAAAGCCAAGAACACTGTGAAATTGCATCATTAAAAAACCCACTTACTGGTGTTTCGTCCCTTTGCTTTTTTCCTGTTACACTTCCCTTCTTTAGTAACCGCTGACCGGTCAAACGTGATTTTCCTGTACGAGCCTACAGACTGTCAATAGTGTTTGATGCTGTTGTCGCCTGCACGAAAGCTTGAGCCGCTAAGATGGCGGATTTGAAGATGAACTTTATCGGGGACACCTGCGGGTTGTTTTTCTGGGCCATAAAGCTCAACATAAATCTGAAAGTAGAAATGATGAATAGGAAAAAAACTGCATTAACAGAAAGTCACAATTTGTAAATGTAAAGATGACAATGTGGAGAAAATAACTGTGTCTCGCCTTTAGCAGACGAACGTTGTAACACGAGGTACAACTGTTTTTGACGTCGAGACTGAATTTGGTGTGACCTTTGTACAGCTCTTGAAAGATCTGAAATTAAAAAAAGATATAAGAAGTCTTCTTTTTACTCCTTTATAATGACATGGTACTTGTCATGCATATTGCGTTTGAACCGCAGCATCTCTTCGGCGACCAACTTTTTTTCTTCCTCTTCGTAGTGTAGTTAAAATTTAATCCCTAAAAGTGACTAGCATCTAGTTTCTCCTTACAAAACAACCCTCTGAATCAAACATTAAGGTCAAGAGAATAAAGAAAATGATCACCAACTAAAGAAGGTCTTGATTGTTAAACACGTTCTCCTTGTCAGCACTTAGGAAATATGAAGAGAAGCAGTCCTGAGAGGAACTTGTATTTTTTTGCGGTATTGCACTGGACATGTACTTACCTCTTTACATGTCTTTAACGTTGTCAAAACTCCACTTCATGATATCAGTTGTATAAATATTGTTAGTGAAACAAAGCATAGCCTTGTCTTGAATGTCCTTCGTCTTACGAAGCATTTCCGTCAACTGGACAGCACCGTTGAGGCGCCCAGTCCCCCGCGCGCTTTCACTGGCCACTCTTTGGAAGGAAGAGAGCGGGTTGTTTCCCTCCCAGAGTGTACGAAACTGGAAGGCTTTGTAAAGCTCGTGCACCTTTTTCATGAATGATCGTTCCAGTTCTCTGTATGTGCTGAGAAGATGTTCCAGGAAGGTCTGTTGCAGAGTTTTGCTGATAGGAGTATCTGTGCAGTAAATTAGGTAACTGGTTAGTTTTGCTTCTTTGTTCTTAAAAAATAAGCAAAATAACAACAAACAAACGAACAAACAAACAACCAAAACTAGAAAAGAGCCAGAAAAAGGATACGTTAACACACACGCATTCGTCTGATGCTAACTCGGGCTTTTATCGTTGAAGGATAGCGCTCCCTTATTTTTGCTCGAACGGACAAAGTTTGCATGGTACGAGGTGACCGTATTCTCTTCGAGCAGAAGGCATAAATCCACTTCTGACCTCTAAAATTAATTGTGCTCTTTTTAAAAATTTGCATTATTTTCCTTGTATCGTCTTTTCCACATTTCCATTTTCGGTGTGCTTCGCAATTAATATACAGGTTTTTTTTTTCCATAAAAGTAACTTTTACCATAAACGGCTGCCATTGGCGTAATAGGTGGCTGTGTCTGGAAAAGGAGCCGAAAGGGGTGACCCAAACACCAGAGCCTGCTTGCACGCTAAACAGACTACGACGAGAGGTCATATAGGCTGTGCTAAACCCTGCACTGTATATCTTTATAAGGTACATATCAATTAGGAATCACACTTGGAAACTATTGGGTTAGCCATATATGACTAGTTTTTACCTTTCGCTTTACCAATATCAGTTATGGCCTTCTGTGTTTCTCTTAGGATAGGGATATCAAAGCTGTACCCCCCGATTTCGTTATCGAGGTCCATAACTTTTCCTATCAAATCAATGCGTGCTGTTCCGGCGATGAAAAATGACTCCATAACTTGTTTGAACCCAGCAATGTCTTGAGGTCTGGAGGCCACATCTAAGAGGCAAACTAATTCGGCTGCGAGTTTTTCCTTGTTCATCTCAAGATTGGCCTTCAAGCAAGGAAAAAAAAGAAGAAAAAAGTTAAGAGCTATTGACGAACTAGGTGGATCATTGCTAAGTTGACGCCGGTGCTTACCGATGCGTGAAGCAGCCATTGACAAAGAAGGGGTATAAGATAATTTGTCTTTCTTGTCTCTTTGAAGCAGCGTGGAGAAAAAAGTTCTTTTCGGAAAAAAAAAAGGATGAACATAGGAACTGGTTTCTTTGTCTTTGGTTTGCACCTTTGCAAGTATAAACGATTGCATTTATGGTGGGCTCATTGCATTTCTAATCAAGATCACAAAGAGATTCCGTACCTGCATTATTTCAGGCACAGAAGCAACATCGAGTTTGTCGAAGTCTAAGTCGCTAGAATCAACAAGGGGAGTGTAAACCTTCCCAAAGGTCAACCATTTCTTTATACTTCCCAGGTTGCTTTCAAGAGAACCAAGACACTGCTTTCCGGACTGTGATCCAGCCAGGCCAAGAGCTGTGTCGATAAAATCCAAAGGGTCCTTACCTTTAATTGCTCCAGCAAACCCAGTGATACCCTGAAGTATCGCTAACAAGTCATCGGGATTGAATTTTGCTTGGTCATAAACATTAGGCAACATTTGTTTTAGTTCAAGAAGTAAACTGGCTAGTTGTTCCTCTAGTTGCTGAATTGACTGCAGAGGAATACTAACGATAAGTCATTAGAGATTGAGAAAAGGATTTTAATTACATTTTCACGCAATACATTTACTTATATATTTACTCTTTCCTCCCTTCTAATCACCTTTTCAATATTCGATTTTTCTTGTCTTAACTTTCTTATTTCTGTTTCGATTTCTCTTTGTATGTTTGTTCGACCTCTTTCCATTCCCATTTATTCATTTCAATCTCTTTCCTGCTTGCTTTCAAGATTTTGCACCTCGTTTGCTGCTAATTCAAACGCGCATATTTAATTTCTGTTTCTGATTTTTCACTCCATGGCCATATGGCATTTCTGTCCACTCAACAAACCCGAGCTTCTCATTTCAACCGGATGTAACCGTTGAGAAGCTTCACTTTTGAGTTGAGAATCAACAGCCGAACACTTATCAAATACTAGTCTCGCTCCCAAGCCTTCCACAGCCAAGCGGTTGTTGTCGTACACATCAGTTACAGCTAAACGTTAGGATCTGGGTACGAGATTGAAGAAATGCTCTGACGATTGACGGCTTTTGTTTTAATCTATAGATAACCCGACACTTAACGAATCAAAATGCATCGCAGTGATCTGTTGGTTTTCACCAATTGTGATTGGTGAATGTTTCAACCATCCAATTCATTGGAAAAGTATCTGCATAAAACTTAAGCAAAAGTAAGACAAATTATCCTGCAGTTAACATTGAAAAAGGTATATGCATGAATACCTTGACATACGTCCTCTTTTCAGACATGGCGCTGTCTCGGGCTCCGTTGAGCCTATCAGCTTCTGCCTTGACTTGTAACTCTGACACTGATGACATTTTAGCAGCCATCTTGGAATTGAAGACAATTTTCCAACGGTTAGATTACTTTTTGGAATCTCAAAACACGGTAAGCAATAAATGTTCATAAATGTACTATTTAATGTCGGAGATAATAGCTACGTGGCATAAGGAGCCTACTTTTTCTTTAAGATTTATCAGTTTTAAAAAACGATCGATATTCTAGGGGCCGTAGCCTTCTCGAAAGTTAATTCTAAAGATTTAGTTCTATACTGATTGGATAACAAATATTAGCGGTCGCTTACTGAATCAACTCTTATTTCGACAATCAGTCCACCTGGAAATTTGTCGGGGAGTGGATTGCATGTAAAAAGGAAAGGCAATTCTCGTGGTAATAAGTCATGCGCCTTCACGACGCTCTTTACAAAAATTGAACGGTAAGTTAAAATCTTAAGCTGCTTTCAAGGTGTTATTTATTTCTTAACTTAGCTAATATCACTGCTGACCGTTTTGAAATCTTGGTTTTTCTGCTCAGTAGACGTGATATCGTTAAACGCTTCTTCGTAAATTTCAGCCGCCTTTCTGACATTCTCTACTGATCCCTCGAGGGCTTCCCACTTGACACGCGGGGCAAACAGGACGTTCCTTCCAAAAATGTCGTAGCCTTTTTTGCCCAGGAAACCCAGCTTTCTTCTGACGTCTGTGGTAAAGATTAAGAGTTATCTTCTACTTGTTTTAATATTGGCTAATTCAACATATCGATAGGGACCATAGGGAAATTACTGCAAGCGCATGTTCAATATCCTGATATTTTTGATAATTATGAAGCCTTTTTTAACAACCGCTTTCAAGTGTATTGTCACAAATCAAATTAATTCATTAATGAAACTCAAGACGCTGTTGAGAATGCCACAAAGTTTGTTTGTGCCAACGAGCTATGCAAGAACCACTTCGTTTCCTTTTTTTTTTGAGGTGTGGGGGGGAGGGCGAAATTCATACGTTAGCGTATATATTGTTAAAAATTCAACCCAACGATCGAGCAAACGTAAGAGTTGAGCAAGATTCAGGAGAGCTTGACGCTTTCGTGACTTACACGTTGTGTTACATCAACAGAGAAATTCAATACTCAGAATGATCGAGAGGCTATTAAATGTCAAACAGTCGATTGGTTGGTCAGACTACGCAATGGTTAGGTTTAAAACGAAGGGTAATTATCTCCTTTAAGCCCTCAGTCGGAAAGGTGTGAGAATCCTTAGCCCCACGCGTGCCCATTGGTGCATATAAATTAACCTTTTCACCTTTTTTGATATCTTCCGCGTCACTTCTATCGTTCGCCAGGCTCAGTATGAATTTCAAAGCGGCTCTGCCTTTGTGACCGTTAATCAGCCAAGTTTGTTTGGTAAAGATGGCTGGATATCAACTGACCTGCACTGCACTCCTTTTCTGTTACAGCCACGATTCATTATTACGTTTTCATGAGGTGATATTGAGTCATCTTTATCGACCAAGCTTGGTAAATGAAGAATCTATTATTGATTTTAGATAGAACGTCGCGACAAAGAATTTCACCTTTTGTGCAGAAACAAATTTACGAGACTCTTCTTGATATTCTTGGTTTTAAAATGTTGAAGTTGAGCGCATGTTTTATTATGTGAATGTACTTTCGTGAGAGCAATGGAAAATTTCTCCTTTGCCGAAGGATAGTTATTACTGTAAACGTGGACTATTCAAGGGACACTCCTCCTAGTCTCAAGGGTGTCCCCTAAAATGTAGTTGCCACTCTATAACATTTGCACATGTTGCCTTCTCTACAGGGATCTCTCGATTTAGGGGACACTTTTTAAAGTTCCAACAGTGTCCCCTAAAGAGAAGTTCCCCAGTATATAACCTATGAATCTGTTACCTTCATTGATAGGACACAATCGTTTAAAGGGACACCTTGTGTAGTTTCAAGGATATCACTAGTAGGAAAGTCCCACTGTATAAAGATTGTGCCAATAACCTTAAGCTTTACAGAATGGACACATCTTTTTGGAAGACATCTACTCTTTCCCGAGTATTTACCATTAGTTAAGGTTCCAGTATCTGTGTAAAACTTACTATTTCCCGATGTTCCTTTTGGACCACGTTTTCCCTGGGGACCTCTTCCAATCATTCTTGCAGTGGCACACTTGAACACGTACTTGACAAATACACATTGCCTTCCTCTCCCTCCGAGACCACCAGCACCACCTAGAACAATAACCCTATTTAGCAAACTGCGACGTCACATGAATCAATAGGGTGATCAATAGCCTACTTAGCCCCTACATGTGCCCTCTCTTCCTGTTTTTTTAGCTGAAGTTGGGAATGATTCGGTAAAGTCTCTCTCGATAACGTCACTGCTTCCAAGAAGCCCAAGTCTGCACGAGCAAAGTAACTGTTAAGGACTATGCAAAGCAAAAAACTTTTAGAGTACTCAGTCGCTGAAATCGAACCTCGCTTCTCCCTTTTCAGACAAATTCCCACGATACCGAGCTCACACTGCCTATTCTTTATTTCAAGGCAGTAATTTTAGCTTTTTTTTTCGGTGCCACAGTAGTCACCTAGATAATATTATTATGAAAGGAGTTGCATTATTGTAACAAGACTAACCTTTAATTGCAACTTGACGAGAAATAAGGAAAAGGGAACGAACTAGCTTACCATAACTACGACAAAAGCGTTTCAAGCTTAATGAAAGCGAATTCATAAATTAAAGGAAACCTAAAGAAAAGCGCGTTTAAAATGTTATATAATATTCTTTTGAACCCCCGCGTATTCACGTGCACGTCGATATTTTAACCCCTTGTTCATTGGCTGTTCATTAGTCCTTTTGTCCAATGATCATAGTGAACCTTTCACCTTTTCCACCGACCCCGTTCGTGGCCGGCTCAGCCCCACGACCTATGCATGAATGAATAGTAACTTGGCCGTTTAACCTTCCAGAGTGGATGAATACACGTCCGTTATGTCCTCCACTCCCTAAAAAAAAATGTTAACTTATTTAGTCAATGTTTGGAGTAGTGTTTAAACAAAGTCTAGTCTATGGACGGTAGGTTCGAGTACATCATTGCCTAACGCAAACCTTCTCATCACTCTTACATGGGATGTGGGGGACTAGGACGAAAAATAAAGTCCACGTCCTATTTCGTATGATTGTAAGGATAGCCGAGAATAGCCCTGTCACACATGCGTAGGCGGTTACATGATAACATGGTTTTCATTTGCATAATGAGCTGCTTGTGCGTTGGTTGTCTGTAGTTTCACGCGACATTTCTACAAAATGCAAGAGATAATAAACTCTTGCACAATTTTATTTGCACACACTTTTTCAAAGGTCAAAATTTACAAAATTTCATATATCAGAGAAGTTTAGTTTCAAAATTTGTAAACAGACTTATAACTATAATTTTTATTGGATGAAATTGAGCATGATAGCGAGAATTATCGATTATACCGAGCTTTGCATTATTCATAAAGGCCCAACCTTAGTTATTTGTCTAACACAAAATTCTAACTTTACTTTTCCCTATCATACGAAAACCGATTCCGTTTCCTGATTTATCATGTATGTTTGCAACTATTGTCTCTCGGTGTGACTCAACGTAAACCGTACGTACTGCTTCTAGTCAAGCAGAACTGGGACAGTGACACCTGTAAGGAGAAGTCTGGACATCAATATATATCAAGAAATGAAACATTCGTTGCCTCACCAGGTATCCCAGCATTCCCTCCTTTTTGTCCACGTATTCCTCGGATGCCGGGTGGTCCATTGTGCCTACGACGATGGCACTTAAAACTGCGACCATAGCAAACACTCGCAGAAACATCTGGTCGCTAGAAAATTGTTAAGAAAGGTCGAATTTTAGGCATTAATAACTGAAATGGTATAAAACGAATTTATGTTGTGTTGCTCTTTGAGCGTTTAGAAAACATCAATGATCCATTCAGCTGCACTTCGCCTGTCACTTTTATGTTCTTACACCTTTTGACGTCATCTGTGACCTGTCATTGATTTTACCGCAAGTTGCAGTAAGTTCGCAATCTGATTGGCCAATTTGCTATTGTTGATAAGAGTTCAGACAACGCTGCCCGCATCAACGTGTCACGCAACGTGTCACGTACTGAGAGAAAGTATTTTGACGTCGATATTGTGGTACAAAACGAGTCGATAGTGATTTAGTGTGGTTTTTATTCTTAGCAACAACGATATTCATCATCAAAGTGGTCAAAATTTCCTGCGGACTCACGCGGCTGCGCATCATAAACATAGTAAAGTGGACTCTGTCAAACTAATGATGCAAGGTGCTTGCTGTTGTCGCTTATGCTTACCACATCTTTGCTATCTCTCGCTGCAGCTCCATCGCCGCCATCTTGTCCCCGGTGTCCATTTCCGCCGCTCGAAATCACCTCCAGGTTCCCAAAGATGTGGTCACAGTGTATGTGGACTACGTAAAAAGAAGACTGTTTTGTCAATGAATGAGAAATAAAACTAAAAAATGAATGAATGAAATGGAAAAGAATTGGAGTTTGAGGGCCTCTTCACCTGTGTCCAATATCTGGGCTGATTTAGCTCTCGTAGCGAGGGCTCGATGCAAGTAAGGGTGATTCAAGGTGGTGTTCGCGCCCGAGAAGTCCCGCGCGCGAAGGGCAGGCGAGTCTGCTATCTCTCAGTCGCGCGCGAGTTACTCGCACCCTCGTCGAGCAGTTGCTATGCAGGCCAGTAAGTAAGCGCTTTAAATTACGTACCCTGTGGCCCAGTGATACCAGGTTCCCCACTTTCTCCAACTTTTCCAGGCCTAATTGATTCTTTAAACATCTGGTTCCAATTTGGTGCAGAGAAATCAACCTTACTTCCACGGGAAGAAATTATCTCTCTTGCAAATATTTGAACAGTGTTGACTCCATGAAGGGAAATAGCACCCTGTAAGAATAAAAAAAAGCGTCAGATCTTCACATGAAACTGACTCATATTGTTACGGGATGTTATAAAATAAACCGTCAACTGTCAAAGCCACCCCGCCCTCATAATCTGTTTTCATTGTTTTATTATTTTTCCTTGAGACCCATTTATAATAGTTTTTACCTATCAGAGTGGAGGCTCAATAACCAGCCGCTGGCCGGGAAATGAGCCCACGCTCCGAAGAACAAAACTGAGCAAAACCCCACTAAAGTATTTGGTGGTAAGTTCTAATTACCTCGATGTAAACTGTATCTGCAAGAATATCCAGCTGCCGAACAAGATTCATTGTTTTTCTCAGAAGAATCAAGGGTAGATGGGGCTCTTTAGCCGCGGTGAAGGCAACCCATCTAGGGGAGGGAAAACCCTGATTTCAAACCTCCACTGCTTTGTGGCTATACCTGATAGCAGGAAAAGCTTCAGGAGTAAACCTCGAGGTTAAATCCGGAGTGGAGCCCCTAAGGCGAAAGGCAGATGCACAGCACTACCTTCCGGCAGCTCCTGCAGTGAAACTGGCTCCAAATTGTAAAGGTTCACCCTTTCCCTTGGACTCAGCCAGCGGAACCGAGAGGGGGACACTGAAGTGTGGGCAACCCAGCGTCTCCATTCTAACCCGCCCAGGCTTTCAGCGCAAACTGGAGAGGTCACTCCAGCGGTTCTTTGCAAGATTCCGGCACAACACGGGATGAGGCAGTTCACCGGTTCTAAGCTCCTGACCGATTGGCGTAGGTTGGAGCGCCAGGGGTATCATCCGACGGTGGGAGAAGCCCTCGTAGCTTCACTGGGCAGCTACCGCCCGCCTCAAGCTGGGCAGCCCCCAGCCAGTAAGGTGCTGCCCCGCCATGGCTCGCCTGCTCTACTGGGTGCGTAGGGCTTAGGGGACCTTCCCCGACAAGCGAGTCACAACTTTGCACCAGGCAAAAAGAAAACATTAACGAAGACTCCAGCTCTTCGCATCGCAAGCTGGAACGTTCGTACTATGTGCCCTGGTCTCTCTGCTGATCTTCAACAGATAGACGACTCCCGCAAGACCGCCATCATCAACAAGGAACTGACACGGCTTAACATCGACGTTGCCTGTCTCCAGGAGACTCGGCTGGCCGACAGCGGCTCTCTTAGGGAATCTGACTACACCTTCTTTTGGCAAGGCTTGTCCCAGGACAAGCCGAGGCTGCATGGAGTAGGTTTTGCTGTGAGGAACTCGCTGCTCGCCACCACAGAAACGCCGATTGGAGGCAGCGAAAGAATCCTAGTCCTCCGCATGAAGACACCTACAGGGTTTGTCAACTTCCTGTCTGTTTACGCCCCGACCCTCACATCCAGCACAGAAGCCAAAGATCAGTTTTACGAAGACCTGGAGGAAACAGTGTCCCAAATACCCCGCTCCGAAAGCGTATACCTGCTAGGTGACTTCAACGCATGCACTGGTTCCGACTGGCAAGCATGGCCCGCCTGTCTCGGCCATTTCGGTGTTGGCAAGTTAAATGAGAATGGGCAGAGACTGTTGGAACTCTGCTGCAATCGTGGCCTCTGCATCACCAACACCTACTTCAAGTGCAAGGAGCTGCACAAAGTTTCTTGGAGACACCCCCGGTCACGCCACTGGCACCAGCTTGACCTTGTCATTACCAGGAGAGCTGACCTCAGCAGCGTCCTCCACACGCGAAGCTACCACAGCGCAGACTGTGACACAGATCACTCCCTTGTTGGCAGCAAGATCAGGCTGAAGCCTTGTAAGATCCACCACGCCAAGACAAAGGGTCGCCCCCGCATCAACACCTACGCTACTGCCGACCCAGCCAAGGCTCAGAGCTTCGTCGAGACCCTTCAGGAAAAACTTGCCAACCAGCCTACAACCGATGTCGCGGATGCCAAATGGTGTCACCTCCGGGATGCTATTTACGACTCGGCCATGTCTGCGTTCGGAAGAAAAGCACACAAGAATGCTGACTGGTTCGAGGCGTACTGGAAAGAAATGCAGCCAGTCACGGAAGCCAAAAGGATAGCCCTCCTGGCTTACAAGCAGAACCCTTGCCACAGCACACGCGACGCTCTGAGAGCAGCTAAGAGCAAGGCCCAGCAGACCGCCCGCCGCTGTGCCAACAAGTACTGGCAGACCCTGTGCGCCAAGATCCAGACAGCTGCCGACTGTGGTCACATTAGAGGGATGTATGAGGGGATCAAGACAGCCACTGGCCCTACGAGCATCAAGACAGCACCGCTCAAAACAAAGTCTGGTGAAGTCATCACCGACCAGAGCAAGCAGCTGCAGCGTTGGGTTGAGCACTATCTCGAGCTCTACTCGACCCAGAACATCGTGACTGACGCTGCCCTTGATGCCTTGCCCAGATTACCAGTCATGGAGGAGCTTGACGAGATGCCCACACTGGAGGAGCTCAGCAAAGCCCTCGACAACCTTGCCTGCGGCAAGGCGCCAGGGAAGGACAGCATACCATCAGAAGTCCTAAAGCACGGCAAGCCTTTCATCCTCCAGCCGCTTCACGAGCTCCTCTGCCAATGCTGGGTGGAAGGGCACATCCCACAAGACATGAGAGATGCAAGTATAGTCACCATCTACAAAAACAAGGGTGACCGAAGCGATTGTAATAACTATCGCGGCATCTCGCTTCTCAGCACTGTAGGCAAAGTCTTTGCGCGTGTCACTCTAAGTCGTCTACAGAGTCTTGCTTCACGAGTTTACCCAGAATCCCAATGTGGGTTCAGAGCCGCCAGGTCCACAGTGGACATGATCTTCTCCCTCCGCCAGCTACAGGAGAAGTGTCGTGAGCAGCAGCAACCATTGTTCCTCGCTTTCGTGGACCTGACAAAAGCCTTTGACCTGGTAAGTCGAAGCGGGCTCTTCCAGATCCTTCAGAAGATCGGCTGCCCACCGAAACTCCTTGCCATCATCGCCGCCTTCCACGAGGACATGCAGAGCACCGTCTGCTTTGATGGAGCCACCTCGGATGCCTTCCCAGTCAGAAGTGGAGTAAAACAGGGCTGTGTTCTGGCACCAACTCTGTTCGGGATTTTCTTCTCGATGTTACTCCAGTATGCCTTTGCCGATTCCTCGGACGGTGTATACATTCGGACAAGGGCAGACGGCAAGCTCTTCAACATTGCCAGGCTCCGCGCCAAAACGAAGACCTTTGAGGTGCTCATCCGCGAGCTGCTGTTCGCAGATGATGCTGCCCTGGCATCTCACAGCGAGGCAGGCCTCCAACGCTTAGTCGATAAGCTGTCTCACGCCTGCAAAGAGTTCGGCCTTACCATCAGCCTAAAGAAGACGAACATCCTTGCCCAAGATGCACTGACACCTCCCGTCATTACAATCGACAATACTGAACTGGAGGTGGTGGACTCTTTTACTTACCTAGGGTCCACAGTGTCAAACAAGGCATCACTAGACGTCGAGATCAGCTCAAGGATTGCCAAGGCAGCGGGAGTAATGGCCAAACTCAACAAAAGAGTGTGGAACAATGACCTGCTGAGCGTGAGGACCAAACTGCAAGTCTACCAATCTTGTGTCCTTTCCACACTCCTCTATGGTAGCGAGTCATGGCCCACATACGCCAGACAAGAGAAGCGGCTCAACGGGTTCCACCTCCGCTGCCTTCGGCGTCTCCTCCTGATCAAATGGCAGGACAGAGTCCCCAACACCGAGGTCCTTGGGCGAGCCGACATGCCTAGCATCTCTACACTACTCATCCAAAGACGCTTACGGTGGCTTGGCCATGTACACCGTATGGACCCCGGTCGCTTGCCAAGACAAATCCTTTATGGGGTACTGCGAGAGGGCGTCCGACGCACGGGCCGACCACTCCTTCGCTTCAAGGACGTTTGCAAGCGTGACCTGCAACTCACTGAAATCATCCCCAACACCTGGGAGATCCTTGCGACAGACCGGGAAGCCTGGCGTCGGGGTGTGAAGGACGGGGCTCACAGGGCTGAGATGAAGGCCAGGGCCGAGGCGACTATCAAGAGGGGGACGAGAAAGAAACGTCAAAGATCAGATCAAGAGGCCACCAATTACATCTGTTCCAGCTGCAACAAAGATTGCCACTCAAGAATCGGGCTTTTGAGCCACTCAAGAGCCCACCAACACTGATGCGCTGACCATCGCCTCTCCGAGACGAGGATGCTATTACTAAAGTTTAGACCTTGCTTCCCTTCCAGCTGCTCCTTCAAGTATTTTAGATGAATAACTCGGCCGAGGGCTCGGTAGTGACCTAAAAAAGAGAGAATGTAGTATGAAGTTAGTAACTGCTGTAGTGTTATTAAAAAAAAAGGAAGAGCTAACTCTGCTGTTCTTATTCTATATGCCGACTAATCAGTCTAGTACAGGCGTCTAATTGGGATCAGTTGCAGGCTCGAGATGGCTTATCCGTCGGGTCATGTTTGATTAGATTGCGTGACTGTCATGGACAAGTCATGTTATCGACGACAGCCCTTTTCAGCGTTACCAGTTCGAAATAGTTAGCATATTTGATAACCACGTGACGTCACAACATGACGACCATTTCGGGAATCGAAGATTTTCGTACCCAATTCGAAATGTTTGCTGTTTATTCGTTATTACTTGCCGTAAGTACCAACAATTATGTTGGAAATTAGTGAACAGATACTGATCTTCACGTGTACTCAAAGATGGTGGTTGCCTTCGCTTCACCAATCAAACTACACGAACATATTAAAAGGCCTTTCTAAGTTGCAAAACCGTTGAAATAAAATCAGAGAAGAGGGCCAACTTTGAGGCACTGAATAGAGCATGCTGTGCTGGTGGAAAAGAAATTGCATGGGTTATGCAAACATTTATTAAAACTGAATTAAGGGGGAAGGTTTCTAAAGAAACTGTGGTGCTGCGTCGGTGGGAGAGTATAGCAGGGTAAATTAGCATTATCAACTGAGTAGATAACGTAAATTGGCCACCGTAAAGAGTTTCAAAGCTGACGTTTCCAGCATTAGCCCTTCGTCAGAACGAATTTATTAGAACTGCAATCCTAGTAAGAGTCTTTGGGACGCCTCTGCAGAGTAAAATGCACTTGCTTTGGTAGAAAAGTCCCTTAACGCTCATCCAAGATTGCGGTACCCAATATTACTCACTTTGCCGACAACACATACCATACAAATATCATTTGTATTGTTAGTGTCACCAACAAATTGTTTTAGACTGACCTGCTTGAATTTCTACAACCGATGGAGTCTGGAACCAAGTAGGTTGCGGTATCGCAGGATCAACATTTAGTAATCCATCAATCACCTTTAAATTGGCACATCCATTCCTAACTTGAAAAAAATCTGCTTTGACTTGACACTGATGTATTCCGGGTGCATGAAAGATCAAGTAAGGTGAAGTCAGCTGTATCTGAGCAGATTCCCCCATGTGTACCCCCCTGTGTAATAAAACTCACCATCACGCCCTGGCCTCTAAGTTTTCCGCTTTTGAATAACCCATAATAGTTTTAAATTTCGGGTGCATAAAAGCGGCGATGGACTGGTGATGATGGTAACTTTCTAGTCACGTACCCAGACCTACCACGACCAAGTGGTGGTATGTGAGTACTTGATTTGAACTCACCAGAAATTAGCAGCTCGCATAACAAAACGAAAAAAACCGTGTTTAAATTGATTACATTGTTGACTAATTTCAGAATCTCCTTTATATGCAGTACGGAAAAAAAAATTTTTATTTCTATCGCCAACCCCCTGAAAAACAAAGCCTCAATATTCATGATCATTGAATAGCAATCGAGGAATATATTGGCTGCCGGATCGGATAAAGACTTTTTCCTTTAAAGACACACCGCCGTTTTGAAGAGTTAGATCTTAGGCATCACATGACAAGCGTAGACCAATCGGGTTTATAATTAAACAATAGGGTGGAAAGCTCATTTGATATGTCGAGTAGTTCCAAATAAGGCCTGCCCCTTTTGATTTGACTTTTCATGCCATGGATGCTCGGATTTCGAATTGGGATTTTTACTAACTTTGCTTAGAAAAAGGGCGTTAGTAAGCGTGGTCTGGATGTACGTGGATGATAACAGCATATGCTTTAGTTTGCTATGGGTTAGCCAAAAAGTGAAAGATGGCTTTTTGGCCAATCAGAGCGGACGCAATATCTTAGTTATTTTTCAAATGAGTATAAAATATAGTTAGATGTTATCCTGTTAAATTAGAACTTGAAAAAAATTAAAGTGGTCAGTTTTATAAGCTTCGATACTACCATTGGAAAAGGCACATTGAAATACCGGCTTACACTGAAAAAATGTAACGTTATTTTTGTGAGATTTTCCATCCGATTCAAATGGGAATTTTTGGCAGTTTGATCGATTATTTGTAATATTTAACGGCACCTAAAAAATCTGGAATTATTACATTTTTTCTTTCTTTTAAATTTTCTTAAGCCCAATGAATAGCAATTTTATCACGAATTAAGAATTCTTGAAAAATCATCTGAAAATAACTAGCTTTTTTCTATTGTCTGAAATGAGCACTTTACGTAAAAAGCTTAATATTTACTTACTGTTGACATTCTGAAAGATGATAAAACCAACCAAACCTAATAAACGTAGACAGCCCATTACTTTTGTTGGTTCCTCTGATCTAAAGCTAGAACATCGGCTTTTATTACAACCAGGTAAACCCTCATCAATAACTAATAACAGGATCTAGGACGCTTAATATAGGCATAGGCGAAACTGAGAATGATAAATACAGCAACCTGTTTACATTGCCGCTGGTTCTCCATTTTCAAGGTGTTATGTCCAGGTCAGACATAACCATTTGAAGTAGTTGTTGAGAAATAAAATAAATAGGTACCTACTGCGTGTATGTGTCTCCTGCTAATGTTACTGGTGTAAAAGCTTCGTTTCTTCGAGAATCACAGTATTTTTTTAACAATAATTCTAGAACTCGCCTAAATTTGTTAACTTAATAATTTATTTCCCTCTTTTCCACTGCTATCCCGCTTAGACTATCGATCGTCACTTAAACGACTTGGCTGAGAAATTTCATGGCGTGAAATATCCTCTTATCTGTGAGATATAATTTTAAAGAGGAGGATGGTTTCTCGTGAGAAACTTGATTTTTCGAAAAAGAAAAGGTCTTGCAAGACAAAATACTTGTAGCAGTTTACAGCTGTTGGCGTCACAGTCTCGTTTTCTAGTCAATTCTTCCTGTAAACTTGTCCGGGAATTTTGTTTTTACAAACTCTCTCAGGTTCTCTCCAGTCTTTTTTGAGGGTGATTGACGTCCTATGTCGAATTGCAGTATCAAAACTGCCTACAAAATCATATGATCCATCGATCCAAATATGGATGTTTACAGCATCAATTTACAAGGCGGTGTTTTCCTGTATCGTATCTTCGTCACTATCAGTTTCAGAATAAGCCACGTGAGTGTAGCTTGCGTCAGTCAATTCCAAATAAGGAGATCGGCTCAACATCATTCGTTCAAGTTGTTCCCGAATAAAGGGGAACGATGGCCTCTCCGAGGGCTTTTCTCGCCAACATTGTCGCATTAGTTCATACCTGCAATTTCAAGATTGATCGGTGTCATTTTTGGAATTGTTAATGAATTATTATACAAAAGCTGTAAAGGAATCTTACATTTCATCAGAACAGATCTGTGGTTTTTCCATCCTGTATCCGGAATTCAAAGCTTTAAGAATTCTCTGATTGCTGATGGTGGGGTAAGGAGTACCACCTGGATATATATACATAAAGAAAATTTATTCCTATGGGGTATAAATGATTTTATGCAGCTGGCTACGTCAGTTAATGTTTTACTAGTTAGGGTCAGTTTACATCTAGGACTCTTTGTTATGAGTACTTAAATCCATGCAGGTCAGGTTTCGGGCCTCTTTTTCTCCAGCTTCAGTTCGAAAACGTTTTCCCCGTTCTTTTCCCTCCCAAGGCAGTTCATTCATGTAGGGTATCATTGAGTTCACGAGGCGGGTTTGCCCTCATCTTTACTGGAAATAATTCACGAATAATTCAGTTGAGTTGTTAGCAAATAAACGGCCACGATTTTGGTCGAAATATGGCAAAACCTTGGTTTCATTTTCATCCCTTATTTCCGGCAAACAGAGCTAAACCTCCGCTATGCGCTCTATGAGTTTAAATTGAATAGGGAGAAGCATAACAAACAATAAAATTAATAAGTTTCAAACTTAACTCAAATAAGAGGCGTGACACTAATTTCACCCATATATAAATTAAGTATTAAGATTAATCGAAGAGGTTTTTTAAAAACTGTGAAATGACTTGTTTACGAAAAATGGTTAACTTAGAGAATCATTAAATTATAAGAAATTTCGAAAAGATATTTCTTATAAACATAAAAAAAGCTAAGGAGCCGAGTTCAAAATAGACAACCTTTTGAAGTTACATTATAACGTCATTATCAAGTAAAAAATGAAGAAAGTGAAGGAAGATAAATACTTGGGAGAACAACAGGTGATAAAATTAAATAAACTGACAGATAATAGCACCGTTTAGCTTGTAGAAACATTTGTTCGTCATTTCATTATTTTCACCTCTGATAAACCCCTTGGATTTCCCCCCGTGCTCCCCCTGGATGGAATACGGGTACAACAGTAGAAATTCCACTTTTCTCTCGCCAATCGTTTCTCGAAGGTCTTACTTGACTTTACAACTACCCATTTATATTCTTGAGTGGAACGAGGCCTGGTGAGAGAAGTGTGTATCGTCAAAAACACAACTCAGTGACCAGGCCACGATTTGAACCCAGACCTCTCCATCCAGAGTCCAACACGTTAGCCACTAGGCTAACTCGTCACTCATGTATATACTAAACAGATATTTTCTGTAAAAAAACACGTTTAGTGCCCCACGGAATATCTCTATTAACAATTATTGTTAGCTCAAGAAAACGTCTAGAAGTGTTACGCACCAATTGTGGCCATCTCCCAGAGTAGGATGCCAAATGACCATCTGTTAATAAATATTAATCCGATGTTAATATTTATCAGAGCACGCAACCAAGGATATAATAATATTCATAATAATAATCGGATCTTGGCCTTTAAAAACATAATAATTGAAAGCACTTAGTGCAGTTACATATTCGTCACCTCTTTCGTTCCATTACGAAATATTCAAGTTAATTGTGACGGTCACTTCTTTTTATTTCTAATGTTATCTTAATGATCAGTCCAATCCAAGTTTGTGTTCAATTCTCTTCAACATCCACAAAACTTACTTGAACAATAAAGAGGTTAAGTTTCTAAAGAAACTGTGGTGCTACGTCGGTGGGAGAGTGTAACAAGGTAATTTGGTATTATCAACTGAGTTGATAACGTAAATTGTCTACTGTAAAGAGTTTTCAAGCTTATGTTTCGAGCATAAGCCCTCCGTCAGAGCGACTGATTACTTTTACAATACTTCGCTGAATTGTTTGTACAATTTTTGGCTAGTATGAAAGGCATGCTTTAAACAAATTTACGTGATATGCATGAGTAACAACTACAGCAGTAGCTGCTCTCAATGTTATGTTTCCTTAGCAACCAACCTAGTTACCAGGCTCTCTCTTTTTCACACCCTTAGCGTCACGCAATGAGGGAGGGGAAGGAGACTGACTAGGAAAGAGTTGGACTCTGATCACGTGACTTTAAACTTACACGTCGCTTTCTGTCGTGAAAACCTGATCATGAATGGCCTCCGGTAACATCCATTTGATTGGCAGCTTTTTAGTTTTAGTGGAGTGGTAAACTTTCTCTGCGTACACATCACGTGACAGTCCGAAGTCTGCTACCTTCATCATCTTGCCTTCACTAACCAAAACATTTCTAGCTGCTAAGTCACGATGGACAAATCCTTTGCACGACAAAAACTCCTGGAACAGAAGAGCGGATTTTTAAGTTAAGTACGAAGATGTTGATGGCAGTTACTGGGTATCTTTCATGCAAAAGCAACAATAGCTCACGTCATAAGAGGCATAGTTTATCCCATATTTAAAAAAAAACAACGACGACAACAGAAAAAACAAAAACAGACATACAAACCTCAAAAAGCATTCTGTGGTAGCTCTGAAATCAAATGCAGAGCTGAACAAACTAGATATCGTTAAAGAGAATTTTAAATATAAGCGATATTTTGAAACTACATATTAATTTGGAGTGTCCAACGGTTTCACTGTAAAGATTCAATTCACACAACCAGTCTCGTACCATTGCCTGCGCTATTTGCCATGCAAACGCCAAAAGATCAGCTGGTCTGAGAGTGTCATCTTCATATAATATGTGAGGATCTGTCTTCAAATTACTTCCGTATCCATTTTTGTTGCAAAAGCTCCCAAGACCAGTAGTATATTTATCTATATCGTCAGTAGACTGAAAAAGAAACAAATTACTTTTAAGTTCTGATATTGGAAGACAGCCATGGGAATTATAACAGCTTGCTCTAATATGCTTCCCTGAGCAATCTCCTACCCAGGGTCTCTCTTCTTTGTCTCTTCTCTCCGCCCCCAGCCCCCTCATCCGCAAAGGGTTTTAATAATTTGAGGGTGTTCAGCCAGAAAACGTTTTGTACAGGAGGTGGGGGGAAGGCATTTTTCTTGGAGAGGGGTGCTTACTGGAGAGCAGACGCTTATCAGAGGAGGAAGAGTTACAGGAAAACTGCTGAGGATCAAACTGTGATGTATTATATTTGTTCTGAATTTTCTTCGAAGTTATTCAATGAACGCCAAATACAGTTTGTATTTCTTAAGTTGAAACCTACGATCTCCTGCGGGAAATGAGAGTCAGAAGCTTCAGTTTATATAAAAAGGTATCATTTACCCAAATTAGGGTAAAACTGGTACTATGAAGCTTTTGTGTAGGAATGACGGGCTAGAGGGGGAGGGTCATCAGAAGCCTGCAGGTCTTGACTGGTGGGGGGTAATTGAGAGGCGCCTTATGTTACGTTACGATAGGAGTCAATGATAACGTAGAGAGAATTTAGAATGCAAGACCACATACGTCATATAGGTTTGCTTCACTGGTACTTAGTCCTAAGTTACAGCATCGTGTCTGGTACAGTTTCGCTGCTTCCATTTCTTCAATTACTTGTTTGATCTGAAAAGACAGTTTCTTTCGTATAAAAACGCTTCCACCACAAAGATGTACTGCATTTCACAACTCAACCATTTATCATTTTTTCTTAACCACGAGGTCGCGCGAAATCACATGACTCTCGCGTTACTAATTTAATGGCACGCAATGCGTGCAAACAAGATAAAAATAATGCATAAAAAAAAAAAACAAACCATCAACGTTCAATAGCGACAGTTTCAATTTAAGTGTCGTGTTTATGTGGTATGCATAATATGCGCGATTTAATTAGATCCTTGCCAGTAACATTTTTTTTCGTTTTCTTTGTCTTTGTGTTTTTCGTCTTTCGTTTACCTTAGGCGTTAGGCCACCAGAGATTGCTCATAAATACGCCTCAAGATTAACACAGATTACAAATGGAAAACTAGAAACATTTTCCTGTCCTAAGTTTAGTGATTTTCTGAATGTGTGTAACACTGTACTAATTTAACTCCATTTGCTTTATACAGTAGTGAGGTACTTTTTTTGTGGTCAATAATAATGAGTTCGGTTAGGATGTGTGCTAATTTTTTATAGCCATGAAGAAATTCTCTAAGGGAATGGGTTCAAAAGCATCTCTCTCTCACCTGCTCCCTCCGTTTCCGGAGAAAGTTGAGTAAATCGCCGTATTTAGCAAATTCAGTCACCAGAAACATTGGAACAGTGTTCGTACAGCAGGCCAATAAATTCAGTACATGACGGTGATATCCGATCAGTTTCATGAGTTTTATCTCCTCCAAAAATTCTTCTTTCTGTTCCTCTGTTGCACCACCTAAGTAAAAAAATTTGGGAATTTTTTCCAAAGTTCTCCCACCGTCTTGGAACAAATTTAAGAGACATCCATCGTTTCAATAAAAGGCGGTTACCACTGATCTACCGCCGCCTATAAGACTTCTCACCGCCGTCTGTTGAGCCTGCGATCAGGCCCTCGTGTTTGGGTTTCGCCATTACGGCATAGCCAGCCATTACACCATTGGCAACCGCTTATGGAAAACATTACCCAGACCCCTGGGTTAGGAAGTAACGAATTGAATCAAAACAGAGTTTGTAGACTACAAACTACTCTACTACCTCTACTAACTCCAATCCAGGCTTCTTACCTCGTAGCATTTTGACTGCAACAATCCGGTATTTCTGCTTTGGAAGTTTTTGCTTGTTCGTCTTAGCTACAGATGATT
This sequence comes from Pocillopora damicornis, assembly GCF_964200805.1. NCBI lineage: Eukaryota > Metazoa > Cnidaria > Anthozoa > Scleractinia > Pocilloporidae > Pocillopora > Pocillopora damicornis. The sequence continues at coordinate 4,544,169 of NC_142683.1, forward strand.
TTCCTTCTTTTCCTGTTTCCATCTGTTTATTCAACTCAGCGCTGAACACTTTTCCAAAGGCTCCTTCTCCAATCAGGTTACACAGAGAAATGTCGTCAAAAACAATTTCAAATGGATCCACGAGCTCTGAGTTGGACCTTAAAATGTGTGTGAAATCTCATAAGGTATTGTGAGATTACTGTAAACGTTGAGACAGCGCGGGAGTGGTAAACTAATCCTTTCCCTCCCAAGATCTCATTAGTTATTCTCCGTACTGTCTGCCATACAGTTCTTATGATGTTACTTCTGAGAATTTGGTCTTGAATCAACTAATATCCCCTAACTGATATTTTTCTTAATTCTCATCACTTGTCTGTTTGATATTGTATTGATTAAGTAAGGAGAAATTCTGTCTTTGTTATCGAAGACTCTTGATAATCTTTGCTCAGCGAAATTGCTCAAGCTATGTTCCCCCTAACGTCCCAACAATAGACTAAATCCGCCAAAATTTAAGGGCGCCTCTGACAAGTTAGACCGTTGCCGTGGCAACTTGATCAAAATGATAAAACATGTGCTTGTAAGCGAAATGTGATCATCGCAGTAAATTTTCCAATTTAAGCAATGGGAAAGAAGAAGCCTGAAAAAAATCAGGGCTTCAACGGGATTCGAACCCGTGACCTCCGCGATACCGGTGCGATGCTCTACCAACTGAGCTATGAAGCCACACATTGGGAGCGAGGTCAATTTATTGAGTTCATATCTTCCCGTGCAGTGAACCGCACAACCGCAGTACAAATATGAATTATTTCATATAAACTTCACATCATTTCACAATATGAACTCAATAAATTGACCTCGCTCCCAATGTGTGGCTTCATAGCTCAGTTGGTAGAGCATCGCACCGGTATCGCGGAGGTCACGGGTTCGAATCCCGTTGAAGCCCTGATTTTTTTTTCAGGCTTCTTCTTTCCAATTGCTTAAATTGGAAAATTTACTGCGATGATCACATTTCACTTTCATCTACAACCGCAGTACAAATATGAATTATTTCATATAAACTTCTCACATGTGCTTGTGTTTAATTCAAAGCACGTTCTGCCGTTCAGAAAACATGTACCGTAAAATCTTGCATAAACTTTTGCAGAAAAAAAAACCAACATAATTGACTTTTTCTCTATAGACTTGTTTTTATACCCTCATTACTGTCTATTTCACCTTGCTTAAAAAAAACGTTTTGATAACTTTCGGACAAAAGTTTCTGCGACTTGATTTGTTTAATAAATTCGAGACTAGCTGGAAGAATAATGGAAAATTTACTTACCGACGTTTTCTGGAAAATCTCAAAGTGATCCATAATATTCCACTTAAGCACAGAAGAACCACAAGTGAAATTCCCAACCACAGGCCAACAAGTGGCAGAGATGATCTCTTAGAGAAGGGTTCACTCTTTTCATGGTCTGAAAACGAAACAAGAATACAAAGCCGGTAAGTTCTTCCCTTTAATATGTACATATAATAATATCAATTGACCACTTCCCCAATAAGGCTTTTTAGGGTCAATATAGACAAATTGAAAATGCAGAGTGTTTTTAAACAGTTGGGAATTTTTAAAAATTCCAACGGTCAGAAGGCAGACCTGTTGGCTATCAAGAAGTTGAACTGGGGGAAACTGGGTACGAATCCAGGGAGTAGCAAGTTGGAGGGCTTGAACTTGGGACCAAAACTAGGAAATATGAAATAAAGTAATAAAGAAATTCATACCTGCACAACTGTGCACATTACAGCTTCCGTTAGAAATACTACTTCCGTTGCAATCCAGTCCGTTCCATTTGGGCCTCGGATTGGTGCATGTTCGAACACGTGATCTGTATCCCCCGCCACAAGTTGAATTACATGGTTGCCATGGTGACCAATGACTCCAGCTACCATTTACTGAGAGCCAAATTTGGGAAAGTACTTTAAATCACTACACAATTAAGCGCAACTTGTTTTCGAAAAATATCGTGTATTTCTTGATACTAGATTCAAATATTTTTTCCTGTCAAACAGCTGCTGGTCATTTTCCCATATTACTACGCTTTTCTCAAAGTCCTGTTGAAAGTTAGAGTGATCAGTAGTCGACAGATATCTTTACCTTTATTCATTCGTCTATTCATTTATCTCTTCATTTATTCACTTAATCTTTTTAAATTAACAACTAAATTATTATCTTAGAAAGTTTTATTTCGCGTGATGGTTGTTGAGGCTAAAGCTCAAATCAGCTATCACGCATGGAGTCTAAAGCGTTCATAGCTTAACAACATGACAGCCACGTGTTTTCCAGTCATTTATTTTTTACTGTTCGCTTAAAATCACGCACTGTTAGGTCACGCACTCTGCTCAATATGCATCATGGAATAGGTAGCGTGTAACATAACCAATCAGATTGCAGCATTTGTGCTTGAACGCCATTAAATATAAACTAATAGGGATCTTAACCCTTTAAACCATAATAGTGACTAACTTATAATTTCTCCTTACAATATTACCCTTGAATCACACATTAAGGTCATGAGAATAAATGAAATGATCACCAACGAAAGAAGCTTTTCAATGGTAAACAAAATCTCCTTGTCAGCACCTTAGGAAAATGTATGAAGAACAGTATGAAGAATATGTATACTGATGTTAGGGTGTAAAGGGTTAGTCAGGATGGCAACGCCAAAGAACACGTCGATTCAAATGTATTTATACTTTTAAGTTGGATTTTGCGAATAGCTGGATGTGTTTACCGTCTATTACGGCACCACGGTCCACACCTTCAGCGTGACGTGTGAGCGTAGCGCTAAGTTCCAACTGGGAACTATAAAGACCACGCAAATTCGAGATTTCTTCATGTTCTATGCACAATGAACAAACTTTTAACACGCAAGCACGTTCTGGCCTTTAGGCTCTGCCTCGTCCTCGTTGCCGTGATTTGCTCAACCCTTTAACTCCCAAGATCTCATTGATAATACTCCTCACTGTCTACCATATAGTTCTTATGATGTTAGTTTGGAGAATTTTGTATTGGATCAACTAATAATCCCCTAATTAACATTTTTCTTTATTCTCATCACTTGTCTGCTTGATATTGTATCGATATTGTAAAGAGAAATTCTGTCTTAATCACTCATGGGAGTTAAAGGGTTAAGATACCTATCATAGAAGTTGTTACGTCACACTAACCTTCCACAAAGCGATAGACGAAGTTTGACCAAGATTTTCCTATTCCGTTGAGTAAATCACAATTGTTGTTTCTTCCATACTTGTTGTAAGTGACGCTCCCATTCACGCCGCTCCAGCATTCCTTCTCATGTTGAATACCAAAATATCGGAATCCGGCTTTAGAAACATTGACAGCGCACGCGCGAATGATCTTTGAATATGAGTTATTCATGTCTGTCCAATTTACAGAAAACGTGTGCAGTAATTTGGGCAAAGCGCGTTTTGGTTCAGGCTTATCCTTGAAGCAGCCAACGCGTTCAAAGTGGTCCACTATGGATCCATCTAATAAAACAAACAAAAAAAAAACCAGGGATTTAAATAGAAAATGGTTTTGCTCTTAAGTCTTTCATTTTACACGTTTAAACGGATACACTGATTTAGACTTCCCGAATAATCTCGTGCGTGCTTGTAATTTTAAATAATTTAAAACTCAAGGTGGTCAACTTGTTATCAAGGTAGGGGGGAGAGAGGGGTCCAAGAAATAGGTCTGTCCCGACTGTACTCGTATAATGCTTGAAAATTGCACACAGGAATGCCAAAAAGTTGTTAAACAATAACCAGTAATCCAAAAATTTGCCTCCTAAATTTCAAAAGTTGCCACCTAAATTTCAAAAGTTGCCTCCTAAATTTCTTGATATTTCTATATAAACGTTTACTAAAAGCTATACCTTTCGTTCTTCGGAATGATAACTTAACTTTAAAGAGTTGCTAGCAAACAAAGGCAGCTTCTAACCATCCATTTCTGTTCATTATTTTGAAAATAATAAAAAAAGAAATCCATTTTTGTGCGTCGTAAAGCCGATTATCCGCCCTAACTGATTAGATTATGGGCCTGCGAAACATTCAAGAGATTTTCATAAATTTAAGTTTCTTTATGAAATCATTGACGATTATCGAGGTTGATTTGTGCTCTAATCAAACCTAAAAGTTGCCAAAAAATCGCACAAAAAGGCAAAAAGCGCTCGAGGTTGCTAGAACGCCAAAAAGTTGATCACGATTAAGAAACTAGCCAGCGCAACTCTTTTTTTTTGGCCAGAGGGTTCTAATGAAAATCTTTAAACGTTTATTAAAGTCAATTTATGTTAATTCAAATTGATTCTTTTAAGTTTTATTATTTTACGAGAGTGGCAGCAACCTATAACAGCCAGCGTCTGAATAAAACACAAAACTATAATATCTGAATGATTTCAACCTTAGGGACGACTATTCTGAGATAGATGATGTTGTAACAGTCGAGATGAAGGGTTTGTAATTAAGGTTAAAGCAAACAGGAAAAAATGAAAAAAAGCCGAAAAGAAATTTATTTAGCAAATCTAATTACATGCATCATAATCCCTTTACAGTCGATATGACCGTTCATTCAAATTCCAAATAAGGGAAGGGAGTTGTTCGTAGATCAACTCAAATCAACAATTTTAGAAAAAAAATGGATTTTTGAGTTTTTGTTGAAGTACGTAACATGATCACATGATGGTTTTTTGTTTGCGTAATGTTATCATTTCCCATTTTTTTTGCTTTTAGCCTTTTTTCCATGACGACGCGATTGGTATCATCTGTGTTAAGCGTTAGATCTTATACATTTTCATTTTTCTTTTAATGGATGGCTTCCTTGTTGGGGAATACTTTTCATATTTCATGTAATCCCCGTGACTTTTACGTTTAGTGAAATTTCATTGCTGTGAATATTGCCAATGTAAACAAAAGTTGACTGATTCTTCAACATTAGGACCTGCAGGAGGTTGACAGCTTTTACCTTAATTAGTATGCTTGTTCAAAGTTCGGAAGATGTGTTTTCTTTTTTCGTGCGATAAAGTTTTAAAGTGTAACTCTCTAGGTTTCGACTGATTGGATTGAGATTTGATCTGAAAATTAAAGATTTGTTTTGGCCAAAAAGGAGGAAAAATTAATCTTTGTAATTATGAGAACGCTAGAAGTAGATTTACTTTGTAGAAGAGGGTATTTGTTATTCTTAACTGAAAATGTAAAAAAAAAGGATGCAGTTGAATAATAATTGTGTATTCAGGTTTTTAAGCAGCTTTCTGCCGCAAAGAAAGAAAAGCAATCATGAATTCATATGGAGATCACGATCAGTTTTTTTTAGGTACCTTTGTAATTCACAGGTAATCAGTCATAAATGCTTAAAAATAGCCATGGATTAGGCTCCAAAAACATTTCTTAACAAAATTTTCTTACTTTTTTAATATCATTTTAAGTAAGCATTCGCTACCCTGCTGATTAAAATTGAACTATCATATACATATGCAAGGTAGTGTAAAGTCTTCTGTTCACGGCAGCAATAAACGAGTCATAACTCCGTTGCAACCGAAAATGGAAAACCATTTCGTTCTGTACATAAACTGCTATCCACTTACTCAACCGTGACGCCTCTTTCGGTGAAACTCCTTCAATTGACCGAGCCTGAAGAAATATAATCATTATTATGATCTGTAATCCAAATTGTAAGTTGAATTTCTGGTCGACACGTTCCTGAGGTGGCTTTGTAGATGTCATTCTTAATTTTCACGGAAAGCCGGAAAGTGGTTCCCAAATTCGAATATCCGTGGCAACTGTTTTATTAAACAGGTGATCGTGACCGACACATACATGCTCTTATACATGCTCTTATCATTGGCTGTCTGGACGAGCTGAAATGAGCTGTAATAAATCAATCAGCGGTAATAAATTCCTTAGACGATTATTTACTTAAAAAAATACATAATGTCGCATTATTCTGTTTCATTAGACGTCATGTCCTACATTGTCATTCACCAACTTCCGTCAAACAGAATGAACACGTGTAGTGGCGTCAGTAGCCTACGTCACAATTTATGATCCAGAGGCGTTTTCGCTCATTTTAAAGGAGAAAGGAAATTATGAGTTTAACCCATCTCCAAATATTAATTTGCGTTGATGTAACATCACTTTCCTTAGAAGTAATGGTGATATACTGTCACGGAAGCGTTTTGTTAAGAACATGGCATTATGATGACAAGTGATTACAAATCAAACGGAAGACGTATCAGTCGAAGATCTTATAAGTGGAAGAGAGGTTATGGAAGAACTCGGAAATGAAATTATGATTCCTAATCGTCGTTCGTCCTTTAACTCTCGGATCGGATAAATTATTCTCCCTTCTTGCTGTGAAACGTTTGCATAAAAGAGAAGTTGGTTTTTATATCGCTTTAACACCCTCGAGGTGATAGGTTTTCGGCTCCCATTACTGATCTGCTGGATAATGTTCTGAAATTGTGAGGAAAAATTCGTCGGAGGTCATATTTGGGAGTTAAAAGGGAAACTATTCTTTGCTTTGTAGACAAAACTAAGTAAATAGAAGCAGAAACAGACTCTCTTTACATATCCAGGAAGCAGAGTTGTTTCTATCCTAGCTACCAGCGTTTTATCAAAACTGCTGCAGTCTGATTGGCCACGCTATACTCTATCTATTCCGTAATAGATAGCGAGTTAAGTGAGCAGCGTAACAGTGTGCAGGTGTAAACAAAGTAAAATAAAAAGCATCAGCCTGTCTTGTTGTTGAGTATTGAAAGGCTAGAAGATTTTCAATTGAAGACCTAGATTATTTTCTCTCGATTTTTATGCGTGTTAGTTCATTTGGGCTTCGCCCTCATCAACTGTGACGCGATAGAAATTTCGAGCTTACAATCTACAGTGAAAATCTCTGCCAAAGTTTTACGCTTCCACTTGAAGAGGATGACGCAGGTTTACTAAATCTTTTGTTATCAGCGACAGACCCACTTCATGTTAGAAGAAATATCTTCAGCATTAACTCAAGAACAAATGCCTATCCCTCGAATTGTTCTTTCGTCGAGGAGGAGAGCAGTATCAACCTTGATTGAAGGCTCAACCTTTCTCAGTATGTAGAAAATAACGCTATTTCGACAATATTACCTTCAAAATATCTAGCAATGAATATGCTTTCATAAAAAGATGGCTTAAAACCCCTCAGGGGTAAACGCTCAGTCAAACTCCCATCAAGATTTCATTTAAAATGATTTCAGATGAAGGTTTCTGAAAAAAAATATGAAAAGAACAAAATACCCCGCGACGGTAAAATAGCAACGCAAAAAGCTTTGTCCGTTATTTTTCTAATTTACCATAATGCTAGAGGAAATGTCTTCAGCATTAACTTAAGAAACAAATGGTACTCTTTCTTTCTTCTTTGGGCCTGTTTTTTTTTTTTACCAAGGAATTTCCCCCGCTTTTGATTTTTCCACGAGCAAAGGTTTTTCCAACTCGGGTGCTTTTAAAGATTTCAGAAATTTTTTTATGGAAACGTTAGGCTATGTGTTTGAATCCAGTTTTGTCAAATTAAAGAAAAAACGATATTTTCGGCCCCCGAGGGTGGGAAGTAGCCTTAACAATTATTCGCCGGAGGCGAAGTGAATATTGTTGAATAAAAACCCGTTTGCACGAGTTAAAAATGGTCCAGGCTAGTCACGGGGCACTTTTCCCGCTCTCCCATCGGTTCCCTCTCGTCCAAGAGCACATATTTCTGCAGACAAAGATTCTTCTAACTTCTCTTCCGATGGCAGTTGAAATGGCAAATAAAATTATTTCTCATTGACGAATTGGCATGAAGTTATAATTTCCTAGAAGGTTTTCACTGTCATCTCCTTTTCTTTAAAAGCATAAATAACCATAAAAAAAACTCATGTTTTCATGTCACGTTTTCCATATGAGCTTGGAGCACGCAATCTTTTTGCTAAGAGTCAACTTGTTCAAAGGTTACCATGCAAAATTTTCAAAAATAGATTCAGCCACTCGAAACGTAAGAAATTGTATTGACAAATGGGATGGTTCAATGGAAACTGTGAAAAAAAACTCAGTTACTACCAAGTTCAAGATACTTGAAGCATGATGAGGGCCGTCGCTAGCCTTGACTGTGAAGCAAAGTGTAAAAGCTATCGAGAGTTACACGACAAGATCTTCTTTCGGCGGAGAAAACCACCCGATTTCCTCGAGATCAACAACTTAATCGCCAAATTTGGGCTCGGTTCATTTGGGCTCAAGCTATAACGGTTGGTGAAATCACTGAATGCGAAAAACTAACAATTGCCGTGTTACAACCCAAAAACTACTCGACTTGGCGTTAAGTGACCTGTTGCGCGGAGAGGCTGAGAGGGCGACTTTAACGGTAAGACATGTTCTCAAAGACTAATCACCAACAATATAAAAAGGGAATCGTGCTTGTGCTAATTCGAAGAAATAACAATCTTTTTGTAGTTTTATCTATTTATTTCCATAGTTAGGCAAGGAAGTACAAAGCGAGCGTATGTAGTCACGTTCGGTACACGACGTGGATCTAATTTTGTTGGCGCTCTGAACGTAATATGCTCAGGGCCCGAAAAATGAGGTCTGCAATTTCTGCTAACGCTGTTTGCACCTTTAATACCAGGAACGAAGGGGTTGTTTGAAACTTATCATTATCTACTGTGAGAGGTCTTGCAACTATGCTTCACTTTACTTCGACAGAGGAAGACCGAATAGATCTCATTATAAATTATAATTCATATCCAAAAATAAAAAAAATCCATATTGGTTCTAATTTAGATCGATATCTAATTGTCAACCCGTAAAAGGCCCTAAAGTTTAACCGTCAATGGTCAAAACGGTGTAAAAACTAGCCATCAAAGGTCAAAGATTTCTCCAGTTGCGACCCTCTAAGAGGATAATTAAACATTCGAATCGGTAACAAAACCAAATTTCTCTGAAACTTTGAGGAACGGTTTCCACTTTTAAAATAGTTACTTTAAAATTAGTGGCGCAGAGGAAAGCGCGGCTGCATTTAGACATCCGGGAAAAGGACGGAAAAGAGGTGCCAAATAAACTCGCACGTGTATCTAAGCACCTGTTATACACAACAGAATATCAAATTAAATTAACCAGTTCGAAAACTCAAGTAACAGTTATTAAGGGACCTTGAACAAACCACGACGACGACGGTAACTACAACGCAGCAAAACAATAGATCGAATGGGCAGAACAATAGCTCAGCACGTGCGTTTTTAAACTTCGTACTTACTATCAGCACAGTGTCCACAAACAACAACGTGAAATCCCCAATTTAAGTTTCCATTTGGAACTCAATGCTGCTCGCATAACTTGTGCTGAAGATGAGGTCTGGCGCCTTTAGAGATGGTAATTACATCCACCCATTCGTGAAATTCTTAACAAAAATATAAATGCATTTTTTAATTGGCTTATTTCTTAGCGTTGTCGTCTGGATTGTTTAAGGTCCCTATTGCGAACTACAGGGTAATAAGAAGAAATATTCTTCTTTACTGGGTTCCTTTCTCTTTATCATCTTCTTCGTCTTTTGTTTCTGCTTCACGGGGACTGCTGTCGCTTGTTTCGCCATTAACAGAGTAGTATACATATTTGTAAAAATAAGACATCACCATAAACACTAGCATTACCAAGGCAAGTAGGCCGGCAAAAAAGAAAAACTCGTTCGCCTAAAGGAGGAAGGAAAAGAAAAACGGTATTAAATACATTGAAAGGGATTAAAGAAATGACATGTTTAAACGAAACAAAACAAAACAAAACAAAAAAATAGCTTTATAACTACTGCCATTTATATCAATCTATACTCGTGAGCGTGATGCCTTTCGGTTACAATTTGAGAGGAAGTATTCAAATTGTCAAAAAATCTCTTTTTTATTCGGATTCCTTGTTCACTTTCTTTCCTATTCGGATTCCTTGTTCATTCTACAGGCAGTATGTGCATTTATTTGCTGTCAAATCTCTCGCAACCGTCCCGAATCTATATTCACCAGATTGATTTTTACAACAACTTTGCTTTTTTTTCTTTGTTTAAATCCTTATCTGTGAGCCCAATGCCTTTGGGCTACATTTAGTGGATTCAAAATCATATCTTCGGCTTACGAAACAACATTTTGTGACTGGTTATCACGACCGATGAAAATGATCTTCATACCAAAAAGCTTTTCTAAGGAAAAGCAAAAATAAAAAATAGCGAAGTGGCTTTATTGTTTCAGGTTGAATTCTGAGGAATTGGGTTGAAGAGGTACTGAAAGAATAAAGTCTGCTGTTCAATACCAAAACAAAGCGGTCCTAATTAGGGCCCAGACCTTAATCCTTTTACTCTGTAACGCACGGTTCTCAGTTAAGTAATAAAAACACATTTTTTACATCGATTGACAAGTGATGAAAACAAAACCGCTCTTCTTACCATGTCGTCGGTGAGTCGGGCTTCTGCAAACACCACAACAATGGCGTTTCCAACGGACACTGTCATAAGCCAGCCAGCCATTACACAAGATTTCATACTAACAGGAGCCTGTTGAAGAAAGCAATTTAAAACAAAGAGTTAACTGAAAATCTGTTTAACTCTTTGGCTCCTAAGAGTGACTAGCGTCTAATTTCTCCTTACAATATCACCCCTGAATCGAACATGAAAGTCATGAGAATTGAGGAGATGATCACCAACTAAAGCAGCTCTTGATTGTTAAACAAATTCTCTTTGTCAGCCTCTTTGGAAATGTATGGAGAACAGTATGGAGAATATACATACTGATGTTAGGGTGTAAAGGGTTAATGCAAAAATCAAAGTAACTGTGAGCCACTGAACACGGAAAATGAATAATGAAGGGGCGAAAGAGACTTCGAGGTCACTGAACTGACCTCGTATTTTAAAACTTTTGGTTAAGAAAGGTAACGTTTTATCTACATGGTATACTCCCAAAAACCGCTTACGCTCTGCATACTTAGTGCAATAGAGAAAGCTTATCCTCTGAGGCGAGAGGTCTGGGGATATATCCCAAGTAGCAGTGAGTTTTTTGGGTTTTGTCCTTCTTTCTCTTTTCTCTTTCTTTTCCAAAAAATGCGAACACTTTATATGCTAGTCAGCAGACCTACCCAAAATTAACAGGAATGGAATGAAGGAGTGATGGACGGATGGAGTAAATTTGAGGTCATAACCACAACTCGGAAATGTTTCAGCCATTTCTCGAGTTAAGAATGAACAGAAAAAAACACAGACAATTCAAGACATTCCAAACCACGTTGAGATTGTATGACAAGTCACACCGGTCCAATTGCAATTTCGACTGTTTAATAGTGCTCCCTGATTATCAATAGCGACGCAGTAATTGAAAGGACATTGGGTTTACTGTGAGAGTGGCAATGCATCACTTTCCAAATGCTTCCCCCCTCTTTTATATGTCACGCAACTACACTGCACCCAAAGAAGTGTCATTGCATGACAGGAAAGTCAGTCCTGAGGTCTCTCTTCTTCCTTGGAAGGCAAGGAGACCGTACAAAACTACGACAGAACAAGTTGAAAATTGTAAACTAGGTGTACATTCACCTGAGAGTAAGCGAACTCCAGCCCTGTTATAGAGAAAAGAACTTCCCCTGCGGTGATGGTCACATACTGTGGAATCTGCCACAGCATAGAGATTGAATTCGCTCTGACATCCGCAAACTTCTTGATGGTCAGCTAAAACAACAAAAATCTCCAATTAAATGCGCTTGAAATGCTTAATTCCCCTATAACATCTGCGATGGCCAGAAGAGTCCACAACACCCAAGTGCAACTGAGGTGACTCGATTTTAGGTATAACATGTAATCGCTGCTTCCCGTTCCCTTAACGTAACTTGAGCCTTCGCGGTATATAACGGTGACCCAATTATACAAAATATGGCTGTAACTTAAGAAAGATCCGATCCTCAAGAACTCCGGACTACAAATAACGGCTGTATCACTTAACACGTCTAAGATATTTGTAGAAATGAAAGTAAAATATTGAATTGTTCTCCTGGGACTACATGAAGTCTCTGAAATTTCGTTACTGTGCGGGAGAACTATTCGATAAGGAGATGAAGCTATGTCTTCCATTGTTTCGAGTTCAAAAGGCGGAATTTCTCAGTGTTCGCAAATAAATGTGACTGAAACATCTATTGTTTTAAGCTGCAAATGATTCTCATTCAAGGAGGAAGCCACTTAAAGTTAGCGATAAATACAGCGCGCAACTAAGGAACAAATTCAACCGTGAGAACTTTTAAGATGTCCTAAAAAACCTGCCCTCTTAGTTTTAATTTTAATCAATTAAAAGTGAAGATTTTTAAATTTCTGATTCCACTTGAAATTACTCTGTAAATAAGAATCTCAACCTGATCATTCTTCTTAGGATCTGGTTGTATAATTGCAGTGTATACGCCGCCATCACCAAAGTACATCTTCTGGCTTAGAAGTTTATCGTCTGTTCCAGCGGTCATAACTTTAATCGTATATCTGAAAGGAACAGGAATCTGAATCAAGCAGAATACAATCATCGAGCCGCGAACTTGAAATATTTGGTGCAAGAGATCTAGGAACTGGGCAAAAATGCCTTTCTGCAAGTATTTTCTGAAGGCTTCGCTCGCCCAGCAATCCACGGACGATTTTTGTCTTTTGGCAGCCCCTCTTCCAACAAAAATAAGGGGGTTTATTACTCATATTTGAAAAAGTTACCCTGCCTTGCGTAGACGTCATAAAGAAGGCTTCCAATTGTAAATAAGAACCATATAAAAGCAACTCTCGTTTACGCTTAAATATCATCATCTTCGAAACGTTTGACTTTAGATTCCGATTCTTTATTTTCCAACGCGAAATCTCTTCTTAAATTTAACTTGTTCTAAGATCTAGTAACATGAGACGAAGCCTCGTTTCCAGGGTCTGAGGAAAAGAAGAGAGAGCCTGGGCACGAAGTAATCTGAAGAGTAGGAAACTGGTAAGAAACTTACTTCTTTGATAAAAGTTCCTTGTAGTCGGTGTTTTTAAAGCTTCCAATGTCCTTGTACGTTAAAGTTTTGTTGAGTTTTATGTCCACAGACGGTGCTACATCACCCCCAGTGTGAAAAAATCTGTGACAGTAAAACAAGTTTATGTCATCGAAAGCGTCACCGAAATCCTCTCGCGCAAGGCAACTTAGATGATTTTCAAATAAATTAAATCATTTTTGACGAAGGACGTTTCATTGCAGATGCAACTTTTTCCCTTAAACTTACCATCCGAGTTCGAAGTCCGTACCGTAAGTTATGGACCAAGCCGGTCTTTTCCGTTCGGATTTATGGCGCAAGCGTGTAGCACGCGGGCCATAAATCCGAGCAAAGAAACAAGGTTCTTTAACTCACCGTGCAGACCGGGAAAACCAGGTTAGTAAGATACTTTTTGTACATCTAGGTTCAAATAAAGGGAGGAACACTTCAATTCAAACGAACTTTCGAATTTAGCGGGCCGTACAGTAATATACGGCCCGCGGGTATGTGGGCACTTAGTAATGAAATGAGTGACTGATTGATTTGTTTATAAATATATTTACCACGTACCTTTTTCAGTAACTGTAGATATTTGAAAATCATATATGTGTGAACTGCGCTTTAAGAAATGAATTAGGAAGTGATCTTCGCAGTGGTGAAAATAAGATACAGGAAAACTGCACCAGTATAGCAGAGGTCTTGGGTTCAAATCCCGTACAGGCCGGAATTTTTTTTAGGTTTTAATTTCACTACTGCTTGTGTGGTGTTTATTACTGCGAAGGTCGCTTTCAAATTCATCACCTATCTTTTTGTCATGAAGTTTAAAATACATGGGAAGCTTATAATCATTGCAAATCACCGCAGAACAAGATTTTAAGTCATAAGTTCAATAACATGATCACATGTGATATTAGGCGGCACTACATGTGTAACGAGAGGACAAGGATTTGACATTTCAATACACTTCATCGCCTACCTGACTTTTGCTACACTTCCTTTTAATGGCTCGAGAATATCCTCAATCTGAAACAATAGCCGGAGCAAAAAAGGAAAAAAAGTATTACCATCGGAACAAAATTTTGTGCAAAGTTTACTCAAAAACACCTGTTGGTGCATCATTTGTGGTTTCTAGCGATACTCATGGGTGTTTCCAAACACTTGAACTCATTTGTTTATAGTCCAGGCTGTTTCTCCAACTTCCGCCTTATCAAGCTGGTTATTTCAAGTATCCAGCGTTAGGCAGAATAGAAAAAACAGCCACTTTTTCCTCTTTTGTTGGAACCTCGATTCCCAGTAGTTTCGAGGATCGAGTTTCGAGCGGAGACTGTTAACTAACTTTGAGCGGATCTCAACGTTACAATTTCGTGAATAGTTCAATGATTGTAACGCTTTTATAACTCAATCCAGGCAACATGACACTTTGTTAAATGTACCTGCTCTCCAATCAGCGCATTCTTTTCGATTCCAACAACGAAAGTGGTTGCGCCTTTTTCTTTGATCTTCACCGAGAATGACTTGGTGAGTTTGGTGGGACAGTCAACCGTTTTTACGTTTATTGTATCCAGAGTAACTGGGACGTGAGCATAATCCGAAGCCTGGAAAAAAAAGAGACGAGATCAGAGTTCAATTCTAAGACTAGTCTAACATCTATATCCAATAAATCGAATGAATTAAAGAAAAAAATTAATAGTTGACTGAAAAACTGGCAGACTGATTTACTAACTGATCGAATGACTAACTGTCTGGCCGGCTGACTGACTGGGTAGCAGAAAGACAGACCGACTGACTCACTAGATAAACGGGCGATGGACCGAACGAGCGAACGAACGAACAAACAGACGGACGAACGAATTCACGATTGACGAACGACGAACAAACGAAGGAACGAACTGACGAACGAACGAATTCACGATTGATGAACGACGGAAGAACGACGAACGAACGAACGAACGAACAAACAGACGGACGAACGAATTCACGATTGACGAACGACTAAAGAAAGAACTGACGAACAAACGATCGAGCGAACGGGCACTCGAACGGCCAGTCAAAGCGCTGAAACGTGACTGAAAAGAGAATACATTAAGGGGGAAGATGAAAAGATAACTGCAGTCTGAAATATTACATTCATAACAAAACTCAAGAAAAATTTTAACACCAACGTAATTAATTGATTTCCATACCTGCATCAAAGGCACCTCTGCGTTCAAGCCAACACCGAACGCGTTTATTTTACAAACTCCGGCATTAATAACACGAAGGTTGGCGAAACCTGTTGGTGGAACGTCCGCTGCGACTCGACTTCGCTGTAAAACAAGACAAACAAAAATAATCCCGATAACTTGACCTCTTTTAAAAAGTTACAAATCATTTTGGACATTCAAAACTCAAAACGGAGTTTGGCTTGTTGCAGCGATCCAAAGACATTCCCAACAATGCACTGAAACCATTCGAGCGGTTGAGGGTCGTACAACCAAAACCAAAGTAAACGCAATGGCCAATCAAGACAGAGGAAAATATCACAGATAGCCACTCAGAATTCTAAAAGCTTCAAACTGCCAGAAGCGCGGGAAAACGCGGATGACCAAATCGCGACTGGTTAAGTTTTGGATCTGATCGGTTGAGACCATTAAGCTCGTTTTCCTTGGCCGTTCACACGGGGAAGCACAGCAAAAAAAATCAATAATGCAGTGTTCACTTGAAAATCGAAAAATCTACGTTACCTGTATTGCAATCTGTATGAAGGCTGCCATGACAAATGAACATGCTGCCAGCAGCATTCCAGCGCACATACGCTGTAAGGGCCTGTTAAGAAAAGAGTTCCAGGCGCATGAAGAACAAACACAGTTCTCACTGATGTTGAGTCAAACAAATAGGTAAAAACGTACAAAAAGAGTATGTTCGTACCTCACAAGAAGATTGCATTTTCTCAGAAGAGGATAAACAATGTTTTCAAAAATTGGAATCATGATCAGAATAAACACCGGATTGAGCGCCTGTTGAAATACAACGTTAAAAAAAGAAATGGGCATTCTCTCCACGATATGAACCTCATTGCAGCGAAACCTGTTGAATTAAGCAATACATCACCCGCCTCCAGCTCGTGCACGTGGGTTAGTTCGCCAGTAAACTGATAGCACGTGCAGTCTATTGCTTTTATAAGACAAACTTAAATCTTCTATTGGTTTACCGGCGCAATAAACGATAGGTTTTTGACTAATCAGGGCGATCTTAGTATCTCGTTATTTTATAAAATTTACTAAACAGCGCGCAAACTTGAAACACTTATTTCAAAGTTTGTTATTTTAGTTTCTTCGGTTGCGGTTTTCTTTACTGATCATTAAATAATAATTTATGAAAGTTGAGACTCACAGAAGGTACCATTTACATTGAAATGAATTGATCATTGTCATCATTATTTGAAATAGGTCTTATTTTGAAGTTTTCATGATTTTATCAACTGAGAAACGGGTTAATGAAAAGCAAAAACAGTATCGTGATGAACTTCCTCAAAAATTTAACTTGTTTTCATAGCCTGATGTAAACACGCGGGAGGTTGGGAGAACACGAGATAAGCGTAGGAAACCACGACGCGAAGCGGAGTGATTTCCAGCTTATCGAGTGTTCTCCCAACCTCCCAAGTGTTTACATCAGGCTATGTAAACACGGAAACCATTTTACATTTCTTTTATAAAATAACTAATGAAAGAGGAACGAAAACCGTGTTTACATACGCTCATGTAAAATGGTTTTATGGCCAATCAGAGCGCGCGTACTATTTGAATTATTTTATAATACGAAATGAAAAACGAGAAGAGAATATACAGTGCAAAAAATGAAAATTAAAAAAATGAAAATTAAAAAAATGTCTAAAGAGCCCATTGCTACACAAATGAACCCTTTGCCTGGGAGTGACTACAATCTAAATTCTCCTTACAATATCACCCCATTGATCACACGTCAAGGTCATGAGAATAAAGGAAATGATCACCAACTAAAGAAGCTCTTGATTGTTAAACAAATTCTCCTTGTCAGTACCTTAGGGAATGTATAGGGAACAGTATGGAGAATATACATACTGATGTTAGGGTGTAAAGGGTTAATGTATAAGTAAACAATGGTCAAAATGAAAACAGACCTGCACTTGATCAGGCTTTAAGGTTCCAAATTTGCCCTGTAAAAAGACAATAAAATAAATAACATATTATGAAGAAAACAGTGATATCGCCGATTTGTTCTTCATGAAGGTAAACATTTGAGAAAACTATTTTAACAAGTATAAAAGTGTTGAAACAAGCAGAATATCTCAGGTTTTTAGTAACCTTTAATGTATGGTGCACCATCATTTAGGCTAAAGTCTGGCTAACTGAGAGAAATTCAGTCCAGTTCAGGCAGGTGTCTGTCGTAATTGGCAATGCCAAGTGATATCACCTATCTACCTTGAGCCTGTCAAAGACAATGAGTTCTGAGTTTCTCCAAGTTTGCCTGTTCACCTATTTTTCTTCCTCCATGAGAAATACATGTGTGTAAACCATCCAAAACATGAAATTCCACTACTGGTTTTAAACTTCATGAAATGTTATTTGCCATTTACTTACTAAGTTACCATCCATTTCTTCAGCTTGAAGAGTCCATCGTGAACCCTAAAATTAACAGCACAAAAAACAATTTAACCCTTAAACTCCCAAGATCTGATTGTCAATTCTCCTCTCTAGCTTCTACATCTTTCTTTGTAAATGATTAACAAGAATTTGGTGGTCGATCAAGGTAAAAACTTGTGCCTGACAAGTTTGAATATTCTCATCACCGGTTTGCTGAGTAATGTATGGATATTGTAGGGAGAGGTTACAAATTGAACACTTCTGGGAGTTAAAGGATTTATCGATAAATGTTTGCATATTCTTGTATTCAGTGTATTTCTCTGCATGTAACTACTATGATGTTTTGTTTCCTGTGTACTAATATATTTTTTAATCTTTATAAAACATTACAATCAGAGTAGCAAGGATGTTTGATTGTTCCTTCAGGCTTTTCCCTAATCTACAATCATTTAATATATATCTGGAGCTCACAATCTAATTGTTAACTATCTTTAGTGGTATTGACATATCCTAACACCTAACCAAGAAGCCTAGCTGCCACCCCTCCCTCCCTCCCTCCTCCCCCACCCCCCTCTCTACTCTATTGAAAGTACAGTCAACACTACAAACCAAGTGACATTGACTGGGTGGACGTAGGAAGGGAAGGGTATGGTCACTAAAACAAGTTTGCCTAGGAAATGCAGCAGCAATGATACAATTTTCACAACAGTTTTCTCAATGGTTTTGAATTTTGTTTCTTACGGTTCACAGACATTGGTACATTGCAAAAAATTGATATTCAGATAAGGGTTAATGGTTTATGTGTCAAGGAATAAAATATCTCACCTGCTGATCAAACAATGTCCAGAACACAGGCAAAGGTAAAAACATGAAAAGAACTTTGAACAGTGCTTTGATGTCCTCCACCAAGTTTGACTAAGAAAAACAATAACAATTATCATGAGAGATAATTTGAAAACAGGAACATGGCTGCATCATAAAATAATCAATTGTAAATAAAAAATGTAACTAGTTCAGTGGAACTTACATCATAATCCTTCTTTGCATAGTCCATCCAGTGGTCCCTCTTTTCTCCTGAACCAATACTTTTCACCTTATTTTTAATAGCATTCTGGTAAGAAAACAAAACAAATCAGATTTAAAAAATTGGATCAATCATGATACTAAGATTGAAGAAACATTTTTAGCTTTTCTTTCATTCAAAACTATATTGTAAAATTAATTTAATTCTAAAAGTTAATGGATAACACAAACCCCGACAGCACAGCTGACAAGTAGAACAATATTTCCCTCTGGTGGGACTTTCTTGTACTTGTTACGACCACAGTAAAACAATGCTGTGGAAAAAACATTGAACTGGTCAACAAAATTTAGCATGTTCACTGACATGGGGGAGGGGTGGGGGGCTACATGGTAATAAGCCCTACATGACAAATGATAGTCTACTAGATTCCTCCCTACAAATTGCTTTGTATTTACCAAGGAAAATTCAAGTTGAAGTTGCTTCAAAAACCAACTAAGACTTTAGTCCGTGCATCCCTTCACCCTTTACACCCTAATATCAAAAAGAATATTCTCCATACTATTCTCTATACATTTCCTAGGGTGCTAACAAGGAGAATTTGTTAATCAAGAGTTTTTTTTAAGTCAATGATCATTTCCTTTATTCCTTTGTCCATAATGTGTGATTCAGGGGTCATATTGTATGGAGAAATTAGATGCTAGTCACTTAGGGGTTAAAGGGTTAAGAATTTTAGACAGTGTTGTAAATGCAGGAAAAATGTTATACACTGTACCAATTGACAGGATCATCAACAAAGCAGGGACTCCAAATGCCAACATGTAACAATCTTGACCAAAGCAGGACACATCACCTGAAAAAAAAAACATATCCTCAACATCATTAAACAGTCTTACATCCCCCATAAAAAAAAGCAACAACAACAATAAACAAACAAAAAAACTACTCATGATCAGGAATCTACAATGTAGAAGAGGACAATGTCAACAGGCTGGCACTAAAAGACACTTTCCTTGTTTGCACTATAAAGGGACCTAATATGGTCTTTGTCGCTGTAGTTTGCAACTTCTTTAATGCAGGGATCTTCAGCTGAGTTCTTACAAAATGGTGAAGGTGAGAGACACTATACAAGTGGTCAACTACTGAGTAATGATCCCCTTCTTGATATTTTTCATCACTCTTATCACTTGTCCGATTGATATTGTATTGATATTATAAGAAGAAATTCTTTCTTGGTCACTTATGAGAGGTTACATGGCAACAAATGCCAAAACACAAACACCTCTGCTCTTTCCTACATGTATCTGTGGATTTGTAACCAAAACGTCAGCCAGCTACACGAATCACTGACTGCAAAATCTACTAAGAAAAATCTCTCAACCTGCTCTTTGAGAGAGATGCTCAGTTCCTAACCCCAACAACGCCCTACTGTAAATAATTATTAATTGATCTTCAAACAATGTATATTCATTTTCTTTAAAATAGCACAACTGTGTGTTACTAAATACATGTTCACATTGAATCACTTGCCTCTCAGCATTGGTGTAACAATCATAGATAAAAGGCTACCAAGATTGATGGCAAAATAGAAAATGGAAAAATAGCTCTGAAGTAAATGTTCCTGCAACAAAGGCAATCAAATAAAAGCATATTACTTAAAAATGCAATAAGTATGTTTTTGGTATGTTTTTTTTTTTTGCTTATTATCTTTTGCCTCTGTTTTCTCCTTACTGTTAACCATAAAATTCTTATAATGTTAGTTTAGAGAATTTAGTATTGGATCAACTAATTATCTCCAAATTGATATTTTTCTTTGTTCTCGTCACTTATCTGGTTGATATTGTATTGATATTTTCAGGAGAAATTTTGTCTTGGTCACTCATGGGAATTAAAGGGTTAAGATTTCAAATGAGATTTAAGTTAGAGTTCCATGAGCCACATCTTACTATATTTCTGACACACAACGACCTAATTAACTCAAAATTCACTCCTATAACTCACTTGCACTAAAAAAATTTTGTGAATCTTTGCTAATTTCTTGCTGTTTTTTTATCAGTATTCTTTAGATTTTAGTGTCTGAGGAATACTGTCATTATGATATTTAAATTCACCCATCTGCACCTTAAAAGCTCCAGGGTTACTTTGGCTTTCCAATGTACATTGTACTGCACTTTATAAACATGCACAAGACCTATCGTATAATCTATTTGCTTGCAGGAACAGTGGTCATAATGATAAGGATTGCAGTACATACTACTATGTAGTACATGTAGCTCAAACATAACAACTTTCTACTCTACAGGTACATTACTTGATCAGCAGTAAACTGATCTCCCCCAAAAGCTGACACACACGGTTTGATGCCTCCTGTACCAAGTGCGATTAACAGCAATCCAATCATTGGACCAGCCCTGGAAAAGAAGGAGAAAAAGTCAACAAAAGAGGACAACTAACCATTCATTAGTCATCACCATATGCCAAATGACCTTTGTCAACTTAACTCAGTCCATTTTCTGTGGCAAAATGCTGCCTATCTTCCCATCCCCTTGATGGGATGCTTCCCCTCTCTACCACCATGCATTATCAGGATCCCCAGAAAAGCCCCATGGAAGAGTACGAGCCAATAGAGTATGTACATTTTGTAACTATGTAGGTATGTATGTATGTATCCCCCAGACAATATTCTGAAACCCACTCAAATTGACAGGAGAGAGAAGTATTGAGAGAGTAAAGTTACTGTTTAAATACGAAGAAATCACATGGCCCAAGAAACCACATCTTGTTTAAATTAATATCTGGCACCAAGTGTTACATCAAAAACTGCTTTGTTATGCAAATGCCTGTCACTTAAGTTGACACTGAAACAAGGCTACTAGCAAACAACGCTTATTGTTACAGCAAGTATCTCAAGAACTTAATGAAAAAAAGAACTAAAAGTAGAATAAAGTCCAGGTAATTAGACACCTACAAGATGCTAGATTTTCCACAGAGAAAAACTGTTCCTTGGAGTTCTTAAAAACTCAGCTCAATGTTTTTTTTCAGTTAAGAAAATATCTTTGAATGCTAGGAATATTACTGATTTCTAGCAATTTTATCTCATGCACATCTCTAATGAAAGACATGATTACTCTTTTCATATCACTCAAAACGGAGACCAGGGGTTTTAATAAGTTTTGAAGTAGAAGGAAAAAATCTGTAAAATAGGCAGCTAATGGAAGTTCAATCTTTACTCTGATGTTGTTAACTGTGAAGAAAATAGGTGGCAATTTTGCATGACAAAGATGGTGAATTTCACTGGTTACCAGCTCTTATTAAACTTCCTGTCTGACAACATCTGAATCTAAGAGTGACAGAATTTTAACCTTTTGATCCAATTAGTAATTCTTCCTACTAACTGCCATAATTTTGCTTGTCAATTAAAAAAGGAGAAGTTGATCTTTATTTAAATTAACAGCCCCTGGCTGATTAACTTGTCTGTTCTCACAACCTGTTTACAAGATAACTTGATGGAAGTGTAAGGAGAAGTTACAGCTGTGCATGTTAATCACTTCTTCTGGTTAAAGGAATAAAGGCTTACTCAACAACTATAAAATACATAATAACTATTACATTCATGTCCCATGCAAGGTCACCAATCTGTTGAGGGTTGTTAACCCCTTCACTCCCAAGATCTTATTAGAAATTCTGTTTACTGACTTCTATGCAATTCTTTTGATGTTCCTTTGGATAATTTGGTATTGGATCAACCTGTAATCCCCTAACTGAAATTTTGGTCTATTCTCATTTCTTGTCTCCTTGATATTGCATCAGAATTTTCTTGGTCACTCTTGGGAGTTTAAGGGTTACCAGTCATTAAGCTACTACTTGCATTTCATTAGAAAAACAATTAACTCACGTTTTTACTTTTGCCAGTACTGCAGGAATTGATGTGACAGCAACAGTGACATTGCCAATGGCATATATGATTGAAACATAGAGTATGGTCCTGTAAACGAAAAAAGAGATTCATTTTGGCATTATTTATTTCCTCTACATTGAATTCAGAAACAATCACATGTGCACAAATAATTTTACTTGTTATCTAGTGATTGCTTGGTGTCTGAAGCATGAGTCACAACTTGTCGTCTTCAAAAAGTATTATTTTTGTGATATGATGTTTTGTAGTTTAGTAAAATGACTCACTTGTATTTTCCCAACAGACTGTCTGCTAACATTGCACCAAAAAGAGGACTGAAATAGCACAACATGTTAAAGGCATGATAAACTGCTGTGGCAGAGTCATCATCCATCTTCAACATCTGTGTCAGGTAGATGACAAGAATGGCTGTAAAGGGAAAATAGAAAAATAATTACATACTATCCATGAGGTGGATTCTGTGGTCAGTAAAGATCCCAAAACCCAGAGTTTTAACCCTTTAACTCCCAGAAGTGATTAACATAAAACTTCTCTCTACAATATCCATACATTCTTCAGCAAACAGGTGATGAGAATATTCAAACTTATCAGATAGAAACTGCTATCTTGATCTAGCACCAAGTTTTCATAACTAATTTACAAGGAAATGTATAGCAGCTGCAGGGGAGAATTAATAATCAGATCTTGGGATTTAAAGGGTTAACAGGACTTCGGTATTATGTCCAAAAAAAATTTTTCTCATTCTCCTCCAGTCATGTAAATTGTTTCTCTTTCAAATTGTACTTTCCTCCTTCTTTCTTTTTGGGATCCACAGCCAAGTCCGTTTACCTTTAACCCTTTACTTCCTAGAAGTGATTAATGAGGAACTTCTCCCTATAATATCCATACATAATCCTGCCAACAGGTATTGAGAAAACAGATAAAAGTTGTTATCTTGATCTAACACTAAATTCTCATAACTGATTTACGAGGAAATGTGTAGCAGCTAGAGGGGAGAATTAGCAATCAGATCTTGAGAGTCAAAGGGTTAATCAAGGTAAACAGACTTAAAGTTTTAATGACATGAATAATATTAAAAATTCAATCACCTGATTCCTAAATATACAACAAGTAAAATGAATAAAATTATTAAGCTATCCAACTAAACAAATTTAAACACCAAAGACATGAAACCATTACAACTAAATCTATTTAAACTGAAGATTCCAAGTTTGTGTCATGTCACCAATAGACTTCCTTGCACGGAGTATTTTAATTGCATGGAGTATTTTAATTAGATGGAGAATTTTTATTACACTATTCAACTATGATTTTAATGCCTGGGGTGTTACTCATCTTCTAGATTGCAATCAATGTAACTTACCATGCATCCCATAGTATGAGAACCTCTCACAGAACTCATTTCCCAAAATATACCACACTGCACTCGGGTAACCAGTCTTGTGAAACACATTCTGTAAGAAAAATCATTTCTATCTTGTTAAATTCTGGGACAAAATTAAGCCCTGGGTTATATAGAAATACTTCAGCTGCTCCATACACAAATATTTACTTTAACTCTTTAACTCCCAAGACCTCCTTAGAAATTCTCCTAACTATCTGCCATACAGTTCTTGTAATGTTAGTTTGGAAAATTTGGTATTGAATCAACTTATGATCCCCTAACTGATATTGTTCTTTATTCTCATCCATTGTCTGCTTGATATTGTATTGATATTGTAAGGAGAAATTCCGTCTGGGTCACTAATGGGCTTATGTGCAGCATTACTACATCAAGGCAAGAACTGAAAATCTAAAAAAGGAACTTCTGCCAAGATCAATTTTATTAATGAGCCTTAAGCTAAGAGTGCTATATGTAAACATAAAAAAAATCACTGATAATTACACCAGCATAGGATATAGAAACATACCTTTATTTTCTGTAATTTTGACTTTTCTCCCTTTCCTTTCCTTTCGTCCCCTTCATTTTCTAAAATTCATGAAAGGAATATGTTAAAAATTGTAAATTGAAGCTACAAGGCACAATCAGTAATGTATCACTCTACTCGTTGAATAACAAAACATATTCAGTATGTAAATACTCAGAAGAATCTTCAGAAATGGTTCCCTTTCCCCTTTAAATAGCCAACCTCTTAATCTCTCTTTTGAAGAGAAAAATTTCTATTACTGTGGATAATATTTGCTTCATACCTTCAAAACTTCAAAATGCCATGCTCAAGAAGCAGATTTATTTTATGAGTGTTAAAACAGATACATGTAGAACACTATAAAAACATTGTTATTAATAACAGCAGTGTCCTATAAAGTCAGACTAAACATACAGATACACGCATTGAAGTTTCAACGAAAAAAAAAAATGTTTGAAGACAGAAGGTCATAGATGTACTCGTACATGTAACTGACAAAGTTGCAACAAATCAAAACAGACTGAATCCATTAAATTATTAAGGTACCAAATTTTTTTTTGCCATGAATCACTACCTCATACTTTTTTTTTTCTATGGATCACATTCTCCATTAACACCCACGTATGTAACTTAAAATGGCACTTAATAAGCCCCCTGGAGGCAAACAGGTGAAAATTATCAATTAATTTTCCAATAAATCTCATGAAAAAAGATATAATATTTCTGTAACTGGGACAAAAAAAGAAAACAATTTTAATCTAACCCTTTCACTACCTCAATCTAAAGATCATGTCTTTGTACTGTCTGTCAAAAATTTCACATAATTTTACCTCTCAGAATTGTTGTTTTACCCTTTCACTCCCAGTTGTGATTAACATGTAACTTCTCTCTATTATAACCCTACATTATCCAGCCAACAAGTAGTGGGTATATTCAATCTTGTCAGGTAGAAGTAGATTTTTTTCATAAACACCACATTCTCTTCACTAATTTACAAGAAAATGTGTAGCAGCTAGAGGGGAGAATTGATCATCAGATCTAAGAGTTTGAAGGTTAATTCAATCAATATTCCCTAGTTGATATATTCTTTTCTTATCATCATCCATCTACTTTAAAATGTATTGCTATTTTGAGAAGAAATTCCTTGATGGTCATTCTTCCAAGGGTTAAAGCTAGATTCACTAACTAAAGTAAATCTGGTGTATTATGGAATTGTCTGCCAATTAACCAGTTGCAGTTGCTGTTATTCAGCGAGTAGAGTGTCTCTTTAATAAACAAAATGCTCTAAACTATCCTGTAATACTTCGACTTCGCACTGTACCCGCGAATAAGTCCACTTTAATTTCGAGACTAAAATGCTCTAAAAAATCAAATTACTTGCGACAATACGGGAAAGACGTCAAACAGTAGCAGAGGACAATATAACCGGCATTACATCTTATTTATGGAACCAAAAACTGTGGGTTGAACGCGCATGCAGCATCAATTCGTTGTTGTATTTTGACAAAAATTGAAAGAAAACTATCATTCAAATAGACCATTGCTTTGAAAAAAGATTCTATAAGAGCTGGTCAGCTTTTTTTCACACAAGACTGATTTTAACGCCTACATAATATGATTTCTTCATTTTTCTACAATTACAAAGGCAAAGTAATACGGACATTTTCAATACTGGCTGTAGTTCCTATGATGGGTTAATTTTAAATATTACTTTCCGGGAATTACCTCAAGGTTTTCGATAAATTTGCCTTCGATTAGTTGATTAAATGCACTAGAACACACTAACATCAACATTCATGTGTACTGGAAAACATGTCTGTTCATGAAATTTGAATTACAAACACTGTTCGGTACAAGATCGAAACCTTTGAAATTCGATTTCAGATAAGCTTAATTCTCGAAACCCAGTAAAAAAAACATTAAGAAATTATTTACCTTGCCCCCTTTTAGGATCATCTGTGTCCGTATCATCTAACGGCGTGTAAGCAGCGGAAGACATCGCAATTTTGTTGGCTCTCAGCTGAGTTTGTGAAAGGATGTTTTACATGTCGAAGTCAAATCCCACACTTAAAACCAAAACAAAACTGTTCGGTGTATCATTCGATCCTCCCTGCAGGCATTCCCCCTTCTCGAAGAAATTTGGCAAAATGTTAAAATGAGATTTCACGTTAAAAGCCCAATAAATAAGACACTCGACTTCTGATCGTTAGGGGAAGCGTCGAGATAAATTATGTATTAGATGAATTTGGTCTTTTTCACCGGAACGAGTTCGAAATTTACTCTACACCTGAGGTTGTTAACGCTTTGGGCTCCTTGATCCTACTGGTCAGCGCATACTGTGAAAGAGTGTGCGTGTTGCTGTCCGTGTTGAAATGCAACGATTGTATTTGTTTGGAAGAACCGTGGGAAGGAAGATATCTCGGATTGATTTCCAATTACGACATTCGCCCTAGGTCGTCTTCATAACATAAGCCAAGTGGAATATTGAGAGGAACATTTAGTTCCTTTTCGCTAATGAATTCACACAGTTCTTCAGATATTTGTCTCTTTCTTTTTTCGTTTTAAGCCAGAAGTCTAATAAAGGCTTCTGATTTTAAAGCTTAGCCTATCGCCATTTGAACGGGCGTCCTTTTCACGAATGATCACGTTGTGTCAACTTCAAGCAGTGCGAGTATTTTTTGTAGAAAAAATGAAATGAAAGTTAAACGTAAAATCAAAATAAACCGTAACTCTGGTTGAAATTTCGTTTTCGGGTATAAAGAAAGCGAGACGCCTTAATAGGCGTAAATGTGGGATGCGTTGGTCATTACCAACAGTCATACTTGGAAAGTGATAAATTCAATGTTGACTCAGAACAAGAGTTTACGATCTACTAACCCCCGAGCAGACATTCTTTTGGCACGTCACGCAAGCTCTCTTCTTGACGAGCCATAGAATGAAATGAAAAATATAGCAACAAAAAATTAGTACTCCTTAGAGCTACCTCAAAGTATGAGAACAGCCTTCTCCCTCCACCATTTCTTTCAAAATTTCCTTCTAATATTTCCTTAAATGACGAGTTGGTTATCAACTTTATCTTTCATCATATACGTAATAATAAGGTTTCAAGACTTGAACGCCGAACAATAAAAAAAATTAATATCGAAGATCCAATGAAATCTGTAAAACCTCAAAACATGGTAAATTAGACGCCAAATAATTGTAAACAATGACCAAATGGCAGCCAAACAGATACACTAAAATTAATCTCAAAACGAGAATTAAAATCGCTTACACGGCGTCCCAAAATTTTCCACATCTATTGTAACATCGTTGATTTTCAGCTGTTTTAAGACTTTGAAGCCCGTTTCTACCCACTTGAGCTCTATTCGGCGCGTTTGCTCTTTGTTTTTGACGTCTACAAAGGTTCATTTTAATCAGGCATGGAGCGAAAGAAGGAAAGACCTCCTTGACGATTTTAATGACAGTTCCATAAAATATTTCCAAATCTATCAATCGTTCGGAATATCGTCATCGTCGATTAACGGACTTCAAGCACTTTTTTATCTCAAATAAATAATTCAAAATTTTTTCTTCCATTCTGCCAAAAAGAAGGGTCGAACGAGATTCTTACCCAAAAGAATCTAGACCAGATCTAGACCCAAACCGGGTCTAGATCTGGAACAAGTGAAAATTCTTCAATTGTCGTTTGTCCGCCGTTGTTATCTTTAAAAGATTTGAGAGGAATCTGGTACGAGGATCAGATTGACCAATCAGGGCTCGTTTATACGCTCTTTCGTTCTTAGTCTCTTACAGCCAAATGCAACATGGCTGCCAATTCGAGCAGCACAGCGCCCTCAGCACAGACAAAATCTAATCCTCCGAGTAAAGAAAAAGAAACGTTACTCGCAGTCCTTCAGTTTTTGAAGAAGAAGAATTTGTCTGTGAGTTTCATAAATATTTTATTGAAAGAATGAGTTTAACTTTTCAAATTTACTGTACTTTGAACATGTGATTTCTCTAAAAGTTTAAGAGTACATAAAGCATATTTTCTTTTGTTTTAGGAAACTGAGAAAATCTTCAGGCAAGAAGTCAATGGGCTAGATGCAATAGAAGAAATAAATCTTCAAACTACTCCAGATTCAGAGCCAGATATTTCCTCGGTCTTATCTGCGTATAACAGGTTGAAATTTTAGCAGCTACAAACCTAGGTGCATTGACTCGATAACCCCTTAACCTCTTGGAGTGACCAAATGGGTGATTTTTCTTCAAATAATCGTCATATTTTCAAGCAGATCAGTGATGACATTAAAGAGATGTATCAATTGGGGTGTTTCATTTAGTTTATTTTAATTAATCAAATTCTCAGAACTAATGCTACAATGCATTATGAATGTATTGCTGATATTGAGAATAATTAATAGCAAGAGCCAGTAAAGGGGTTCAGTTCGTTTATTCAATGACCTACCATTAAATTTGACATTATGCGTAATGTCCTTTTTTTTTTTCAAAATCCTAAACCAGTGATGCAGATCCAACAAGATATGAAGACTATTACAGCAGGTGTGTTATGCTTGTAAGCATTAAGAGTAGAGCTATGTACATTTTTGTATAAAATGTTTGGTCATCAGTGAACTAGACAGCTGCTGGTGCTCAACCTGGTTGTTTATGGTTAGCAAGACAGTTGATCAATGTCTTTTCTAAAATAATATTTACTGAAGAAAGTAGTTTTTCAAGGAGAGCTGTACATGTTGTTGAGAATATTCTGGGCTTAAGTCATGGAGGAGATTAACCAATAACCTCTCCCTATAATATCCTTACATTATTTAGCAAACAGGTAACGAGAACACTCAAAATTTCAGGTAGTTGTTATCTTGATCTAACACCAAATTCTTATAACTAATATAAAAGAAAATGTACAGTTAGTTAGGAGAATTAACAATCAGATCTTGGGAGTTAAATGGCTAACAGAAGTTTTCGTGTTGAAGGAGGCAACAGCACTATTCAATTTTGGTCTTGAGTGAACCTCTGTACAGAGCTGTGCAGAGAGAACCTTCTGTACAGTTTTTTATGCTATTTTCAAGTACAGTTTTTATGGTGGAAGTGGTTTACATACATACTGTGTACTTGTATTTCATTGGAAAGATCAGGGTTTTCTTTAAGGTTTTAAGTAGCCAGAGCTTTTTTAAAGGTAAACAGTTGTGGATCCAGAGGACCCATACAATGGGCTTTCCTAGTTTCCTGCTCACACAATTATGTATTCATATCTCAAAATCCAATATGGCAGACAAAACGTCATATTGTTCGTACTGTCCAGCCACTGCAGCAAGATTTATTAAAAAGACAGTTCCCATCAGAATGTTTTTAAACTAACCTTGGGTCAGAAGTCTTTTTATGTTTTCAGAAAAGATAGGCAGTGCAAATTTATATTTTTATTGAGCCCAAGTTTAGACCTGATAAACATCATCACTGTACAGGCTCTTGAAGCAATGAAAGTAGCCGGCGAAACCTTGCAGAGAAGCCAGCGTACTTTGCCAGCTGCCAGCTCTTATCCACAACCCTGAAGATGATGCTACTTTCACTCAGTTTTATTTATTTTTCATTGCTCCTACTTTATATTTATTGGAATTATCTTTTTCTGTCCTCCCATTACATACAGTTTGCAAGCTTTTGTAGAGAAATCATTGGATGTGTATAAGGTAAAAAATTAAACGTATTCTCCCTTAACCCTTTACACTTTAACATCAGTATACATATTCTCTACACTGTCCTCTATACTAATTCTTAGGTGCTGACAAGGAGAATTTATTAACAATCAAGAACTTCTTTAATTTGTGATCATTTCCTTTATTCTTGTAACCTTAATATATGATTCTGGGATAATAATTTAAGGAGAAAGTAGATTCTAGTCACTCTTTGGGATCAAAGGGTTAATTGTAGAGCAGGACAGGGGATTTTATATTTGACTTGTTTGATCTGCTAGTCAATTAATTTAGAGTATTAATGTGGAATTTAAAATGAATTTTTATTTTTCAATTTTTTTTTAGCCTGAGTTAGCCATGGTACTTTATCCCATGTTTGTGCATATGTATCTTGAACTGGTATACAAGGGAAGTGAGAAGGAGGGTAAGGTTTTTTTATGATTATTCTGAAAGCCCATTCTTGCAATGTCTCATCCTAATGATGATAATAGGACTGAGTGGAGTCCAATTTGGTCTGTAATCATACAAGTGATCAACAAACTTGGAAGAACACAAAGTGGGAGTCCAATTTGTTAATCATGAGTATCACATTACAGACAGAATTGGACGGCAAGAAGTCGTGTTATGAATTAATCATACTCATTACAATTTATAAAAAAGAAAACAAATAAGTTTAGGTCCAATATCTCCTGTAGAGACAATGTCTAAAGTAAAAAAAAAATCCTCCATTTTGGAAATTCCTCAGTCTTTTTGGGATAAGTGGTTGTTGCTAGTCGGTTATTGAGATTAATTCTGTGATGGGTGGATTTCACTGAGTGCACTTAGTACCGTTGGCTGCTTCAACTGTCTGATTACTGGTGTCCGATTACAGCCTACTGTCTGATTACACTGTTCATATCCATGTCAACTGTAATGCACCAATGACATTTGAAGAAATTGTAATGGTTATGATTAAGCCAGAAATACTGCCTTGCTTAATCAGAAGGCCATGTTTCAAGGCTTACTCGAAAATTGCCTACAAAAAATCATGATATTAAAAAGGAAACAAAGTCTTCTTTCATAGGTCGACTTCTGTTTTTCTAAACCTGTACAACTGTAGAGGGGATTCTTCTTCCTTTTATTCATATGAAGGGATCTTTTTTAACCTGATAACTCCTGGCAGTGATTAACATGTAACTTCTCCCTTTAATATCAATACACCATCTAGGATTTACAAGGAAATGTGAAACAGCTAGAGGGGAGAATTAACAATCAGAGTTTAAGGGTTACGGTATCCAGTCAAGTCGCCGATGGTTCAACTGGCCGATGTTTATAAGGATCTCATGGGGAATAAACTCGTTCGCATCTGAAGCTTTTATATTCATTAGCGATGTTTACCTTGCTTTATTCGCCATGAGATCCTTATAAACTTTGCTGGAAGAAAAAAAAAATTATTTTTTCACTAAATATCTTTTAATTTTCTATATGTCTATCTTCTAATAAGTTGTACTGGATTGAAGACCAACTTGCCGACGTCTCTACTCGATTTTACATGTTGGCGAGTTGGCGTTGGCGAGTTGAACCATCGGCAACTTGACTGTAATTCAGGGTTACCAGTCAGACAAGACTTGACTTTGTATTAGTGGTCCAGTTTTCCTGGTTTATTTCTAAGACCATATTGAGAGAGGTCTTTTCTCTAAACACCTTGCCCAAAAATAGCTGCAATTAAACTTTGTTACTTGATATTTTTTGCAGCGCAATCTTTTTTTGCCTGTTTTCGAGGAAGTCAGGAAGATTATCATGAAGAAGACCTTAGCAAGTTGGCAGCCATAACACGGCGTGAACACATGAAAAGCAATGAGCTCATGGGAACCTTAAGGTATTGAAACAGATTATGTCCTAAGTTGCTGATCCCTCAAAAAACTTGATCTGCAATCCTCAATTCTCAATTCCTTAGTTGAAGTTTATAGACTTCTGAGTCAAACTTGATGTAAGAATAAAATTTTTTTGAAAACGTCTGTGTATTGTCCTACATTTGGTGTTAGTTATGCTGGTCAACTGATAGAAATTATTCTCTAAGAAGGTGGTATAAAAACTTTGTAGCTTGCACATTTACACAAATTAGTTAACTGTAATGTAAGGGTATTCTAAGTCATTTATATAGCCTGTGTGAAGCTACTCCCTACCCTAACCAAAAAAAATAGACAGGATTGTTTTTTTCAGAGTTAAGGGGGGAGGGACTGCACACAGGATATCATCAAGTTGTCTGTTTGAACAGTAGCCATTCAAACTTTCTACCAAACCTTCACCAACAAATTATCTTTTTAGTGTAACAACTGTTACTTAATGTGCACCTGCTCAAACAGGATTGGGAATGTATTTTGATTCATTGAATGTACATCACTTCAAACAGGAGCAATAAGTTTGTAATCAGAATGTCAAAGGACACATACCAAGTACTCAAGAAACATTTGCAGGTACAGTTAATTTGTACTGTCACATTTTTTGGAAAACTTGTGGTTGGTATTGACTCCTAATGCTTTGAATAACATGCCATTTTCTCAACATAGAGAAAACTCTTTAGGCCAGCAGTGTTCTTTGGAAGTGCTGGGGGTTGCCTTCTTTTTTTTTTTTCTCTGGCTATGCATTTCTGAGGGGCTGGTTACATTACTTTCACTACAAGTCAGGTCCTGGACAAAACAGTCCAAGACCTGACTTGATCTGAAAAATATTTCAAATTTTGGTCTATTTTGATAAACATGTGCTCAAAAAGATTAAATTTAAACTGAAAAGGAAACAATGAGTTTAAGCAAATGGAAACCATGTTTGTGCCCCTTAGGCACTCACCTGTTTCATGTAGGCTATTATGTTCTTATGGTTGGCTACTCTGGAGAACACGAGGATAGTGGTTGGCACACTCAAATCTGTAGATAAAGCAATTCAGGTTTAAGCCTTGGTCTTGGGTTGTTACAATAGAGAAAGTGTTGAGTTCCCTGTAAATACTCTTTCTTCAAAGTTTCCATACCTTTCTTCACTCTGAAGTATTAATGATAAACCAGCACACTATTAACCCTTACACCCCCCTAGATTGAAGTATCAATTCTCCACATTGTTTGCCATTCATTACTTTTTATTTTAGATCAGAGAATTTGGTGCTGAATCAAAGAAAATCACCAAGTTGATATTTTTCTCTCCTCTGTTTCCCTTTCTGCTTGAAAATATATTGAGGGATATTGTAAGGAGAAATTCACTTTTCACTTGCATTTTATGGTTTTTTTTAGGATCAACAGCAAGAATTGCTTCTTACCTTGATTCAGCAGCACCTTCACTTTGATGGTAAGATTTCAAGGTGTCCATTAGGCTTTGGAGTCAGATTGAGTGGTATTTTAACTTTTACATAGAATTCTCTGTTTCTCTACATCTTTGAAATCACAAAAAAATTCTCCTAACTAATTTACCAGGAAGAGTGTAGCAGTTAGAAAGGAGAATTACAAATCATATCTCAGTAGGTGAAGGTCTAACTTAACATTTGATCTTTGTTTGTGTTCTCTTTAGTTTTTGAAGGAAGACCACGGAATAAGCAGACAATTGAAGCAACAGCAGGAGCAGTTACCGGGGAGGCAACATTTGAGGGTAAGGGACACCAACAAGAAGATAAAAGTTTATGAGCAATGGGGAACTCCCTTAAAAGAATTTTACTATCTTGGCAAGGCTGAAAATTGTGAAAAATCCAGCATACACTTAACCCTCTAGCTCCCAAGATCTGATTGTTAATTCTCCCCTCCAGCTGATAGACAATTCCTTGTAAACTAGTTACAAGAATTATTTGCTGTTAAATCAAGATGAGTGTTTCTACCTGATAGGTTTGAGTATTCTCCTTACTTGTTTGCCAGATAATGTATGGATACATGTATTACTGGGAGAAGTTACATGTTAATCACTTCTGGGAGTCAAAGGGTCAAGGATTGGTTTTCTTTGGATAACCAGGGACTGAGAAGTTTTTTTCTGTGTCAAGAAGGTTGTTTTAAAATCTAAAAAGATGTGCAGACTTGATTGGAACCTTTTGTTGTTCAGATATTTTTCCTTTTGTCCTGTCTAACTGCAGTAGGGTCTGCAATGGTTGTTAGTGCCATGAAATGTAGTTTGTTTGGGGGATTTGCCAGTGGGAAGGAGGATAAAACTTCCGTAGAGGGAGTCCAACTCTTGTGTCTGGCTGATTTTTATTAAGTATTAAATTATCGCTGTTTTCAGTTCAAAGCAGTGTACATAAGGGTATAAACTGTTTTTCTCTTCCTTATTTAAAAGCTTTGTGGATGAACTTTTCTACCCCTTGAACTTTCCTGTCCTCACTTCACATAGAGCCTGGATGCAGGAATCCTATGTAGGGCGTATAGTGGTGAACTTAGGGTCACTACACTAGAGACAAGTGGATTAGGGTACAATGTAGTTTTCAAGCCCAGGTTACAATGGAGAAGAACCAGTTATCCTTGGAAGTGGAAACTATTTGTTCCTAAATCTTATCACAAAAGCGTTTCTTTTCTCACTGCAGCCAACAAAAGCAAGGTGTATTACGGAATTCCACCAGAACCTGATCTTGGAGTTGTTATTGAAGAGGAAAATGAGGAGGAGGAAGATAAAGATAAGCCAAAAGTAAGTACATTTTGAAAATATGGAGTGGTATTTAATTAATTTAGTGAGGAAGGTTTGCAGTGTAGCTTTAGTTTTGCTATACTATGTTTTTCAAATTATCTTACCTGAGAATGAAAGTTGCCTGTGTTTTGCCTCTTAACCCTTTCATTCCCAAAATCTCATTAGTGATTCTCCTTACAGTTTGCCGTACAATTATTATGGTGTTAGTTGGGAGAATTTGGTTTTTGACCAATTAATAATCCCCAAATTGATGTTTTTCTCTTTTCTTGTCACTTGTCTGCTTGATATTGTATTGGTCTTGTAAGGGGAAAATCTGTCTTGGTCATTTTTGAGATTTAAATAGATAATAATGATAAAGGAATACCAGCAATGGTAATGATTAAATACAAAAGGTCAAACAGTTCAGTGACACTCTCTATTTTTTAGATGATATGATATTATACAGAGTCAGTTCACTTTGTTTATCAATGCAACTTATCTACATGTGCAGAGCTTCTTATTCACTACAAAACCAGATAAATTCAAATGATTCCACTGTACTTGAAACAGTCATGCCCAGGCCTCCAATGGCCAAGCCCCTCATTTTCGTTTTATATATGAATGTAGGCATTATGTGGGTTCAGAGATCATTAACATGTAAACTCTTACAAATATTATCAATCCTAAGAATTCTGCTTACATTTCAAACTTCAAAATAATGATAATGATTTCCATTTTGAAATGGCAGGCTAATCCTTTCTTAAGTTACATCTATTTTTCAGCTGATAGCTACTGATGATATTTGTGGACAAGGTTCTGTTTTTGGCTGCAAAATTGAAAGCCATTCACATGTTCTCTGAATTATTCATGTACAAAATTCACCAATGATTTGGCTGCTATTCACATGCTGATACAGCCCTGAAAACATGTTAACTGAAACATGTTAGCTTGATTCAGTCATCACCTTAATCTCGTATTCAAAAATTCTCTTCACCTAAAATACTTACTATATACAGAAATTTTAGTACCATTGTTATTTCTAAGATCTCAAGACATTTACAAAATACACCACTAAAAAGTGTTTAGAGTTCTTTGAAAGAACCTTTCTACAGCTTATATGTTTTTTTTTTATTTTATCTACAAAAAAATTACAAACATCTTGCTCACAGATTGTCAAATCTTCATTCCACTTAAAAATGAAAAACGTTTTCTTCAACATCAGTACATTGTACAGGAACCAAATCATAATGAATAACCACAACCTTTTGTTTGTTAAAATAATGAATACCAAATGTATTGAAAAAGTTCTGTGAACATAACATTCTCAGTAGCAATACGCTTACATCGGAATGCTTCAAATGTGTACATATTGGATTTGATTAACCTTTTTTCAGTCCTACCATTCTGCCAAAAGTTAAAGAAAATGTGTGGAATTTGTTTTCATTTCTCTCTTATTACTTTATTTCTATTTTTTGTTGATTTTATATAAAACTCAATTAATTTATTTAGAAAGTGGCTGAATTTAACTCTGCTTGAAATAAGCCAAACAGTTCACCAGAGCGAACGTGGACTACTCAATTATCTGAATACGATGGTTACCAGAATCAGCAACAACAAATCTCCCGGTACTGAGAACAGCTATTGCACTTGGATAAATGAATTTCCCTAAATTTTCACCTCGTGTTCCAAACTTACCAGCAAACTTTCCATTTAGTTCAAAGACTTGTATTCTATTATTGCCTGAGTCACAGACCATAAGTTGTCCTGACTTGTTCACTAACAAACATTTTGGAAGATTAAACTCACCGTTTCCTGTTCCATACTTTCCAAACTCGCGCTGAAAATTTCCATACCTGTCAAAAACTCTGATAAAATGATCACGGTGGTATGACACTATGAGATATCTAGAATACTGAATACAGTGCAAAGGAAAGTCAAAAGACCCCTGCCCACTTATCTTTGTTAGAAACTTGCCTTCAGGTGAAAATATCTTAATCAGTTTGTTACCTCTGTCTGCAACAATGATATTTCCCTCACTGTCCACAGACAGACCCGAGGGATTCTTTAGCTGACTTTCAAGGTTTCCTTCCCCACCAAAACTTCCCACGAACTCACCCTCGCCGCTAAAAATCTGAATTCTATGATTGTAACAGTCTGCTACAAAAATATTACCATTATTATGAAATGTTATTCCTCGAGGACTGTTCAGTTCTCCCGCATTGTCACCCTTCTTACCAAATGATCTTAAAAACTTTCCTTCACTACTGAAAATTTGAACTCTGTTGTTGAATTGATCAGTTACAGCGATCTCGTCGTTAGCGTTCACTGCAACCCCCCATGGATAAGAAAACTTTCCAACCGACGAACCCTCGAACCCAAAAGCTGATACAGGTTTTAACTGAAATGGTTTTAGAAGGACAATAAATTGACTTGTGTGCACATGTTCCCCATTTACCTTTATCGTCACTTCACATCTTCCTTCATTTCTGGGAGAATAACTGATTTTATAAAGTCCATCCTTATTGTCAATTATTTTCAATTCCGTTGCGCAGTTGCGTCCTTGTTCGTCAGTGATCTCCACCGTTACATGGTCACCTTCATTGTAACACTGTCTTCCTTTATAGTCCCTTGTGGTCAGAGAAAAGTGTGCTTGACGGTTAGCAATTGCTTCTTGAAGTCCTTTTACTTCAGCAACTGACCGATTTGCTTTTGTTTGGTGGGCTATTTTCAACTTTCCAATTTCTTCGGCGTTTATGGTACTTAGCATCTTTGGGTTTTCCACGAAAGCTAAAACAGGGGGCTTTTCCGGGTAACCGTCGTTTGGCTGGCTTTGATTAGTTCCTGGAAAGATTTCCTCGAGTGACTTCTTTAGTTGAACGAATTCGGCGTGTGTGCTTCGTTTTAGAATTGTTTCAGCTTTTTCCAGCGATGATTTGATGATCTTTATTTCACTCTCTATCTCCGTCTTTTGTGTTCTTAGAGTTTCGAGGAATCTCTTCATTTCATCGTCCGCCGTTGCGATGATATTTTGTTTCTTTGCTTCAATAGTTGCAATTAAATTGTCCACAAACTTCTGCACTTGACTTTGGATTTCATCTCTTTGTTGTTTGAATTTAGCGCAGTCTTCATCCAGTCGACCCAAAGTGTTAATCTTTGCTTGCAAATCGTGCTTTTGTATTTCGATCAGTGATTTTAGTTCCATCTTTTGTCTTTCTACTTCATCCTCTAACTGAAA
This sequence comes from Pocillopora damicornis, assembly GCF_964200805.1. Taxonomy (NCBI): domain Eukaryota; kingdom Metazoa; phylum Cnidaria; class Anthozoa; order Scleractinia; family Pocilloporidae; genus Pocillopora; species Pocillopora damicornis. The sequence goes on from NC_142683.1 coordinate 4,582,143, forward strand.
TATGGCGTGACCCGCATGATCTATCACAACACAGCTTTGGTAAGCTGCCGTTTCGCAGTTGTTGCAGAAGTATTTAATTTCTTCTTTCTCATGCCGCTGTTTAGAGCAGAACAAGGGTCGTTTCAACACATCCTCGTAATCCTTTTCTTGAAAGTCTTTTAGCGCTAGAACACGGTGATCTTTATTGCTTTGAATGATGTCATGTGCAATGACGCACTTTTCACACCAAAACATGCAACACTGGAAACAGTAAGAACTCTCGGAGCTCTTCTTTTGACAGTTTCCACATCCAACTTGGCTGGTTTTGCATTCTTTAATGGCCAGCACATCAATCAAGCCGTTCAAATAAAAACTGGTGGGAAGATCTTTCAGATCGCCACTATCAGGCACTCTGCTAACAACTTGACATTTGGGGCATCTGATCGTGTCTTGGGCATGGCTTGATCTGTGCAAACATCGCAGACAGAAACTGTGAAGACATGGGAGGTGTTTTGGATCTGTGTATAAGTCAGTACACACTGGACAAGAAACTTGTTCACGGAGATTGTGAGGCAACGTTTTGATATCCATGGTTCGTCCGTCTTTTCTGAGGAGAGAGCGAGAACAGTGGCTTAAATTCTCGGAATTTGACTCGAAACAATGGAGTCTTTTGACATCGTTTCTTTTTAAAGCTTTTCCGGAATTTGTTAGGCATTTTATGATTGTTATGATTTTCTTTCCCATTGCATCAGCCAATCAGGGATCCTTGTCTCTAATGCATGTCATGACATGATTTGTCATGATTCCCAAGAATGTAATCCTCAGGCTACTGCTAATCTCTTCTTGAAGAGAGGTCATATTGCTTTCATGCTGGCGAGACGAGTTTGCGTTTAATCCCAATTTTTGCCTTTTGTCCTTCGAGCAAACAAATAAATTTCATAAATAGCGCGCTTGCTCGCCCTTACATTTTGAATGACACTGCGAGCCTTGAATTATTTCCCTGGTAGTTTAACTCGCGGAGTTTGTAAGGGTTGTTGTGTTTTAGCCGTCGCATTTCGCAACTTCGCGTTACAACACCGGACGCATCTAATCTTTTGCTGTCTTTTACGTTTTAGAAAAAAAAAGTGAAGAAAGATTCCAATGGCCCAGGTAAAGCTGAACGATAAATGTCTTGCCTTTTTTTTCCTGTTTATCTCTTTTAAAATTACTAAAAGGGCATTCACATCTCAAGTGAGTGACGTAGCTTTCCTGTTAATTGAGTGATGTGAGGCAAGGGTAAAAAAGGGTCTATGCAACCTCATTCCCAGGCCCCTCCTCTTCTCGCTCTCTGGAGGTAATAAGTGTTAGACGCTGGAAACCGGAAGCTACCTTGTTGTCCATCCCGGCCTTTGTGAGACTGGGAAGCGAGGGGTGGGTGACTGGCCTTTTTTTTAAACGAGCGTATCTCATTTAAAAAGGTGGCGTACTTATGCTAAGAATGTTTTGACAGGCTGGCATAACTTTATCATATTTATTAGAAGATTTTTTTATGAGTCAGCATTTATTGATGTTTGAGCGCCGTAAGAAAGCTACTGTTCTCTTATTTCCAGGCAAGAAGAAGCAGGAACACAATCCAAACGCTCCGCCTTTGAACCGCCAGATTCCCTTCCCTGACATGTAGGTCATTTCCGCTTTTTAGCCCACAGTTCATCAGATACTCCGCTCTCTTCACTGCAAGAAAGAAATAGTATGCCATCCTTTGCTTAGTTTGCTTTGGTATATTGGGCGTTGGCCTTAGCCAGTTTTGCCAACAAGAAAAGCATAAGGAAAAACGACATATAATTAATTTATTTCGATGCCACTTCCGTGTACGTAAAGCCCTCTCCCTCCCCTCCCTCTCTCAATTTGTCTTGTTATATGGAAACTACCAGACACTAAATTGTTGTATAACTGGGCGCTATGCTGAAAGAGAAAATATTTCATTGCAAGCTAGACTTCTCGGCTCTTTGTAAGCATCGGCCAAAAATTTTGACCGATGTTTTTTGGGTGAATGTCACGCAATCTTTAGGGCCCAGTTGTTGTGTGATTGTCCAAGTAAAGCTGCGTAGGTCCCAATTTTCAGCATTCCTCTTTTATTTTATCTCTTTTCCGCTTTGCACTCTAAATAAAATTATTTGCCACCATCTAATTCTACGCTGTAATGCGTTTTTTACTCTCAAATGTATTAGGAAAGACAGTGATAAGGTGGTGAAGATAGCACTGATGAGGGAAGCGGCCAAAAGAGTCACTTTAGGACCTGATTCTCTTCCTTCCATCTGCTTCTACAGTGTACTTAATGCTCACTCAAGGTAAGAGTGGTAGATAAAGAGAATTTGATTTTCTCTTATTACAGAGGAATCTCTCTTTTCTCCATCGAACGAAGTCAAATTTTTGTGGGGAATAAAATAGCGAAAGATACTCCTCGATAAAGTTAGTGTCTGTTACCTTTTCTGAAAAGACACCTTTGCTCAGAGGACACTTTTTATTCTCCCGCGGATGCCTTCTTAATGGAGGTCCCTTTGTAGAACCTTTGTATCTGTTGCCTTCATCAAAGTGACACCTTTATCCATGGGACACTTTTTATAGTACCTTGGCTGCTCCCCTGAATGGAAGTTCCTCTGTATAACATTCGCATCTCTGACACCTTCCAAGGGAAGCTTTTTGTCTCACCGAGATTGCCGCCTTGAGGAGGGTTCCATCTAAAAAAACGTTGAGAAGACCTTGTAACATTCCTTATTGAAAACTCATGTTTATTAGGAACGAGAACGAGTTTATCAGGAACGAGAAGCTTTTCAGCCCGTAAATAATGTGTTGTGTTTGATATTTTTTCTTTCTTTCTGTTTCTTTGTTTATTGTGATTTGTCTGTCCTTTGTTGTTGTTGTTGTTTTATTTGCCCATAATCCGCTTTAAGGTGTAAGCAGCTTAATAATATTGTGTTGTGTTTGATATCATTTCTTGTTTTTGTTTTTTTTGTTTGTTCTGATTTTTCTGTTATTGTTGTTCTTTCATTTGCCTGAAATCCGCTTTAAGGTATAAGCAGCTCATAACTGCAAGTAGAAGTCATTCGTTAAAAGAATTTGTAAGACAATGATTGATATAGAAATACACCAACTGATTTATCCACGAGCGGTTTTATCTAAATACAGTGAAACTTTCCTACAGGGGACACCGTGGAGACTAGAAATAGGGCCCCATGACTGATGTGCCCCTTCCTTGAAGGTAACAGATGTTGGGGTTGCGTTGTGGAACCTGCTTTTAGGGAACACCGTTGGAACTACAAAGAGTGACTTCATAGTAAGAGTGTCCCTTAAGTCACAAGACAAGTTCCATTGTAGTCCCACCTAAAACGTTTTTTCTTTCCGTTTCATTTTTGCAAAAGAATTTGACACTTAATTGCTTGAACTGACTTGGATTCTGTTTCCTGTTTTCCTTTAAATTTTGTAGTTTAAACTCGGTCAGCATATCCAACGACTCGAGCCTGTTGTCCGGTGGATTTGAAGACAGCAGTGTACGTGTATGGAGCCTCACTCCTAAGAAGCTACGCATGCTCAAGTCGCCTTCGGAGCTCGCCCTAATTGATAAGGAAGCAGGTTAGGACTATACACGGAAAGATCTCACGTTTTTTGCGTAATTAACTGCTAAAATGAGTATTTGGATTTGGGCAAATGTGGGAGCGAACCTCAGTTTAATTTTGTTGAGATATCCTATAAGCATTCGTCAAAGAACTTTTTCAGTGTCGTTAAAACAGGCAAGAGTAAACAGAATAGGCAATCAGATCATTATTTCAAGCCAGGAGAACAAAATGAGGATTCGAAGTAAACTCTAGTTTGAAAGTCGGAGTATGACCTTGTAGTTTTGAATGATATCGTGTTCGGTTATGGCGTATGTTCGAAAGATTTTCACGAAATAAAATCCTGATGAAAACATTCATCTGTTCAACAGAGGACGTACTTGAAAGAATAATGGACCACAGGTTGGTTTCCTTTTTCTACTTTTCCTCTCAATTTCATACTAACTTTTGGCACAAATCAAGTGATTTACTTTCGGTTCGCCTCATTTTATTGCACTTTTACATCTACCTCGTCCCAGACGTCGTCCCATTTTTGTCGGCAGAGCTTGGAGCGAGGTGCTTGATGATTAAAGAGAAGGCTGACAGGTCTTCACATGCGCACGCATCAACACCCTGTCCACGGCTTTCGTAATGGAGAGATGCTCGGGTACCAGGCAGCATGCAAATGACTTCTTTTAGAACGCACAACATTGAAACTTCCGTCTGGAATCATATAACTGAGAAATATCTTGGTACTTCTTTTTATCTGGGACATTGGTGAAAAACAAGTTGTTAGGCGTGTATTTCAACCCATTAACTTCCGAAATATTTAGCAAACAATTTTTAGCCACAACTTCCACTCATAATTTTTCAAAAGAGGTGTTGAGAATGAAAATCGTATCAACTCGACGGTTTTATAGATTGTTTATTCTAATTTTCTAAGAAATGTACTGAAGCCATAGGGGAGTTTTCTTTTTTCATTACTCTAGAACTGCTGTAGATTCGAGAAAGTTGATTGGTCATTCTGGGCCCGTATTCTCGACGAGTTTTAACAACGACAACTCCTTTCTTGTCTCTGCTTCTGCCGACAGAACAGGTACGTTAAGTTTTTCCTTCCGTGAATGGCTAATGCACTATGGTGAACTTCTTTTGTTTTAGATTGCTTCGAGTCCCAGAAAATGTCTTTATTAGACAAAGGACAAAATCAAAAGTAAATATCAATCGAGGATTAGTGCTAACTGCTTTTCGAACGACCAGCCCTGGAGGGCTACAATCAAGTATTAATACCTTATCCTTTGAACCACTGAGATGAAAATAATTCGTGAGTATCACTTTAAATCGCTACAAGGCTTCAAGTTAGAACAATGTTCTATTTTTTTAATCGATGATTCTATCTTTATGGTTACCTTTTATCTTGTAGTGAGAATAATCTAATCCTAAGTAGTATCGCTCTCGTTTTGATTGAAAAGAAACTTATACTAACTGTGCTGCTTGTTTCCATCAAGTTCGTCTTTGGAGTCTCTACACTTTCAGTTCCTTAGTTTCTTTCAAGGGACATAATTACCCAGTGTGGGACGTGCAGTTCTGGTAGGGACTATTGATTTCTTAACTAATGCTTTACTCTTTTTTCCATAAAATGAATTCTTTTATTTCCTTAAATAGAAATTTAAAAATTCGCGAGGAATCTTTTTTTCAAGAATTTTAGCAATTTCCGAAGTGTTTAGTCGATCGGCAAAGAGTAGAAATAGAAAAAAAAAACCTCTGTGCGAGAAAGCCAATAGGGGCAAAAAAGATTATTGACTAGAGGCCGGCCCATTCCTTTTGGCGAAAACGGACCAATTTCAGTATCGGATCAACTGTGCGCCTGCCCCTCCTGACCCAACATTAACTGTAGCTTTTTATCAGTTGACTGTTGTTGGGTTAGGGGAAGGGTAGTTGTTTAGTTGTTCAGATGCTGACATTGATGCCCGAAAACATACAAACAAATTTCTAAATGGTTAGACTGAAGTCTTTTACGAGATGAAGACAAATTGCGTTCAACAGGGTGCATTTTAATTCAGTATTATGAGTCGAAACCGGCCAATCACAGCCAGCTCGTGAGGACGTGAACTGAATACTTTGATGCTGCTATAAGCAAGAAACCGCGACCACTTAAACCATTTGTCACAAATGATTTAAGTTTAGTTTCTGATTGTTTGATTGTATGGCGCACGTTTTTAGACCAATCATTGAACTCAGTGAGAGAGAAACAATGCCATCCCGGATGGTGTTTTACTCTCAGTTGCTAAAACACAACACAGTTGCTGGGGTGAATTCTAACTCCTTAAGTATATTTTGAAGCTTAGTTAATAAGCAAATGGTTGCACTCTCAAATGTGCGGAATCTCTTCCCAGCCCACGCGGACACTACTTTGCATCAGCATCACATGACCGTACGGCCCGACTGTGGAGCACAGACCAACCACAACCACTTAGGATCTTCGCCGGTCACGTGTCTGACGTCAATGTATGAGAAAGTTTTGTTGTATTGTCGTATAAATAAGATGTGCAACTCAGGGACGAATTGATTCTCGTGGATAAACTGCCTGCAGTTAAGGCAACTTGATGATGTAAGGCCGGAAAAAAAGAATTAAGACCTAACGGAACTTTTGAGAGCTTTACTTCAGGCAATTTCTTTAACTGTAGCCTAACTACATGGATTAATTTATCATGTAAAGCTTTCAAGGGATACATATGATTTGATATATCATTATTTGTGATGTTTTATTCATTTGCCGTTGCTTAGGACTGAAGTAAAATTGTGTGTAGAACGCTGTCCTTTGGTCGTCAGCTTGAACTACTGAAGTACGAGGAAAGCCTCTAATCGCTTAGGGTTAACGGGCTTTTTCAGAGGAAAGGGGAAAATGTGATTGCAAATGTTTAAACAAATACTTTATATTTTCCACATCTTGAAAAAAATTCACCTGAATTTTTCCAAGTTGGTCATTTTCATTTCTGTCTCTTTCTGTTTTTATTTATTTATTTTTTTTCACATCATATTTTGTTGTTTTTCTCTCTTATCAAACTAATATTTTGTGGCTTACCTCATCTTGGAGGCAAAAGTTATGCGTTCTTGAAAAAGGCTCAGACTTTTCTAATGTGGATTATTTAATCCTTGGGCCTCCTACGCGTTTTGCGATTTTTTGTTTTTTCCCTCTCTTTAGAGGGTCGTCTTTCATCCGAACTGCAACTACATCGCCACAGGATCATGTGACCGGACCGTCAGGCTCTGGGACATAAATACAGGCAGCTCAGTTCGGTTTTTCACGGGACATAAGGTATGTGTAAGAGACTGGGTGGTACTGCCTTTGTTCTCATTTTGGGTGATTTATTTTGGTAACTTTGTAACTGCCATGATTTCTTACCTCATCTTACAGGGAGCGATATATTCACTGGCTTTTTCACCTGATGGCCGTTACCTTGCTTCTTCGGGTGAGATGTGTTTTGTTTCCTGTCCTTTGGGACCAACACAGCAGTCAAACGCCGGGCATACTAGTAACAACCGCTGTCTCACAAATTAAGCGAAAGACAATTAAATCGTTTATAGAAATCTGCAGAATGCAACAAAGTAGGGAAAAGGTGAATTCGAGACGGGTATCCTGTTGAGTTACCATTCTTTTTCGAGCTTCACTATAAAACGTATACGCTTTTAAAACACCTTACCTTGCTAGCTGGTTGGATTGTTTGTAATTCGCGTGAGACAACTGGATCTTGCCGGCCTGAAAGCCCGTCACCTGGTCATTACCACGTTCGCACATGCGCAGACGTTTGACCGCTGTGTTCTTGTGACCATATTTTCATTCGCATGGTATCATAAGACACGTTCAGGAGTTGTTTCCTCTTTATGAGATTTCGCTTAGTCTTTTATTTTATGTGTTCTCTATCTGTTTCCTTTGCACTTTTCACTAGGGATTCCTTCTAACGTATACAAGGAAGTTTGCGTTTTGCTTAACTTTTCGCTCTTTGTTCCAATTTCCGTTTAGGCGTTGATAAGCGTATTCTAGTATGGGATCTCGCAGAGGGGACATTATTGACAGAGCTAAAAGGACACTCAGACACAGTGTACTCTTTGATGTTTAGTAGAGATGGGAATTTGCTGGCCTCAGGTTTGTTTTGCTTGTGCTTCGAAAGAAGTCAAAGGAAAAACAATAAAACTAGTGAAGCCTCTCGTCATCTTTAATGACTTCTTTGGCTTATCCAAGTTATAGTTTTCATGTTTTTTATGGGTAGTGCGCTGTAAGTACATTACCCACATTGCCTTAGGCTATGAGTGAATGAGGAAGTGTAAGAGTGTAGATCCGCAATACATGCGTGAATTTAGAGTTAATAGTTACAAAGCACGTCGCTGTTTTCATCTTTGCTTCACAGCAGGAAAGCAGTTGCGCATATTTATTTTTTCGCTTTCAGGTGGAGTAGATAACTGTGTAAAGCTGTGGAACGCTCGCTCCATCTGTAATCCTGATGATGACGACGATGAAGGAACAGACCCAAAGTAAGTGTTACAGCTTTGTCCCTCAGTGTATGATTACATTTCGTGTCTTGATTACTGTAAGCTCGAGCTGTTGCGCCTGTTAGATCGTTCTGCGCCGACTTATACGTAAGTGTGAGTCAAGATGCAAGAAATGAAACGCGATAAAATAAAACCAGTCAATATGTAATTTTGTCGAAAGAATCTGAGTTTGGGTAAAAGCCCGAGTGGAATTTAGCATGTTAATTTTGTGAATGGATGAAAACCGGAAAAAGCCCCGAGGGTGTGCATGGTCCACATGTGACGTCAAGTCTGAGGAACGAACCCAGGCCAGCGCGGTAGGAGGCAGCTGTTCTCACCACTGCGTCATCCCAGTTTCCTTGAAATATTATGTTTGATTCTTTTTTAATATGTATGTATTCTTTCTTTGTCTCAGCCGCGCATCTACCAAAAGCAACACATTTGAAGTGGGTTCGTACCCAACCAAGAGGACTCCAGTGCACTGTTTACACTTCACGCTAAGAAATCTGTTATTAGCGTCAGGACCTTTCACAGCCTCATCATGAGGGCGTAGATGAGGGTAGGAGTCCAAGGGTGCTTTTGACCTCGTTGACTAGGACCCAATTCTCCCCCCTCCCTCTTCCCCTCCCCCGTCCTAGCGCACAACTGAAAAATTCTCCTCCGTCCATGTCAATGGGACAAGACTATAGCTGCATTATGCTGTACTTGTAAATACTGTATAAACACAAATTTTGTAAATTAAAATCATTTATAAGCTTCAAAGAATGTATCACTTCATTCATTTTCCCTTGGTTTTTCTCTAAACGACGGCAGCATTCTTATGAAAAAATGGAATTTTTTCTTTTTGATGCTTCCAAACAGTTGAATAACACCAAATAAGGTGATCTGATGAGAAATAATCTCTTGTAGCTGCTTTTGAGTCCAGTCATTTTTCTTGCAATCATCCACATCATGCAAAGCTTCGGTACCCGTCAGCTATACCTGTGCGGCAGCCATTTTCAACAGTTTGACTGCTATTGCGTGGGACCGACACAGAAACGCATTACGGTCTTTTCATAGCTTCAGCCAGAAAACTGAAGACATACCAACTTTTGGTTGCCTGGATTTGGTGTTTCACCTTCGTAAATTCTCTCCCGTTTTTTTTTTTTTTTTCAGTGTTAAGAGCCTCTCTGGTGTAATTTTCTCCAAAAAACGATGGCACTGAAAGTTGTAGAAATTATAGCTACTGCACGCTAGCTGGAGACTGGAAAGATTAGCTTACGAGAACCTTTTACTTTGTGGTGGAGTTTTTTGTTCCCTTGTTGTACAATGGAACAATTCACAAGGCAGTTGCCAAGGCCAAAATGAAATTAAGTCGGTCGATAGTCGCTGCTGTCGTATTTTTTTGGTTCTGCTGAGCGCCAATCTTAGTATTGCAATTACTGGAGGTGTATAGAGTATTTGACAATCGATCATTTAAGAATGCATTCTTAATTTCTATTTGGTGCGCAATGGCACAGATATCCAGCTCTTCTCTAAGCCCTGTCATCTACGCATTCCTAAGCCCTGAATTTAGGAAAAGCCTTCTCAAACACTGTTACTTCTGTTGTTCTCGTCGCGTGTCTACTGGTGGTCGTCAACGTTGTCCTTTAGGTCGCGTAGAGCCTGTCATCTGACACAGACGAATCACAGCGGAAAATCAGAACATCAAGTTTTCCACATATGTACTTGGTGCATGGCTATTTTTGGAGTTACTTCGCAGGGGACTTAGTACAGAGAGCGACGAGCGACAAACGTAAAGCCCGAGAGACTGAGATACGCCACTATTTTGACTCAGGACACGTGGAGTCTGTCATTAACTACAAATATTAACAAGTTTGTGTACGCACTGCATGCCTACTTTTTGATTGGGCTCCGCTGTCCAAGTGGTAACAACAAGCGCGCAATGGGTGTGACTGATGACAATAAAGTGCAGAGCACCATGGAACAGGAAAGAACAAGTTCTATAGCCCCTTCCTCGTTTGCACCTTCTCCTCTTTGAAAAAAAAAAGAAAACCCTGGTTTGTCGTCTTTGCATTTCTCACATGTATGAAATGCTCAAGATGGCCTTCTTTATTTCAATGCCCTACCCGGCTGAAAAATATTTACGACCTAAGACAGACTAAAATCAGCTATTCTTAAAGACTAAATAGGGGTTTTAAGTGAATATCGTCTTAAATTCCAAGAACTGTTTATCAATGGATCCAAAAAACCTAATGAGAGGGAGGAGAAGCTCGCACTGCAGGCTGTTATGAATCTTGACAAAACTGGTTCACATGAAGACTTTAAATATACTAATGTTAGGGGCAAATGAACTCTTGTAAATTAATAATGGTAATAGGACCATCTAGGACTTACAAGTAAATGTGTAGCAGCGAGAGGGGAGAATTAATAATCAGATCTTAGGAGTAAAAGGGTTACCAGTCAAATAAGACTTGACTTTCACTAGGTGTGTTGCTGATCCAGTTCCTGGTTTTTTCCTAAGACCATTAATTGAGAGAGGTTGTTCCTTTAACCTCCTTCCCTGAAAATATCTTCCATGCAACTTTATGTTACTTGACATTGTTTTGCAGCACAATCTATTTTTGCCTGTTTTCAAAGAACTCAGGAAGATTATCGTGAAGACGACCTTAACAAGTTGGAAGCCATAACACGGCATGAACGCATGAAAAGCAATGAACTCATGGGAACCTTAAGGTATTGAAACAGAATTTGTCCCAAGTTGCTGGTCCCTCAAAAAACTCAATCCACAATCCTCCATTCTCAATCTTTGATTAACCCTATTAACCCTTTCACCCCCAAGATTGAAGTATCAATTCTCCACATAGTTTGCCATACATTACTTTTAATTTTAGACCAGAGAATTTAGTGCTAAATCAAAGAAAATCACCAAGTTGATATTTTTCTCTCCTCTGTTTCCCTTTGTACTTGAAAATGTATTTAATGATATTGTAAGGAGAAAATCAATTGCATTTTATGGATTTTACTTATTTTCTTTTTTTCAGGATTAACAGCAAAAATTGCCTTGATTCAACAACACCTTTCGCTTTGATGGTAAGATTTCAAGGTGTCCATTAGGCTTTGGAGATTGGATGTTATTTTAACTTTTACACAGAATTCTCTGTTTCTCTACAATATTCTCCTGCATCTTAAGCCTTTAAGTCCCACTATAGCTAGTGACCTAGACAGAATTTCTCCTTACACTATCAATATGATATCAAGCAGACAAGTAATGAGAATAAAGAGAAATATCAGTTAGGGGATTATTGGTTGATCCAATTCCAAATACTCCAAACTAACGTCACATGAATTGTATAGCAGACAGTAAGGAGAATGACTAATGAAATTTTTGGAGTTAAAGTGTTAATTTCTTTATGACAACAGTGATATGTTTTTGATTTATTTTAAATGATTTATATCTAGTTCAGTTACCCTCTCTCAGAGGAGATTAACTTTTTATTTTGTTTTTTAAATTTGTTATAATATTAAGTCAGCAGGCTGTAGGTAGGCTCTATTACTTAGGTCACTGTCCATGAAATGAGCTGAAGTTCACCCCCCTCCCTCTCCCCTCCCCCCAAAGTTTCTACTCTGGAGGATGGAACACTGCACTCAAGAAAATGGTAGAAATCAACCCAGCTATAGGGAGGATACAAACTTTTCAGCTCAAAGGTTTTATCTCAAAATCATAAATGAAAATCTCTTAACTAATTTACCAGAAAAAGCAGCTAGAAAGGGGAATTAACTTAGCATTTGATCTTTGTTTGTGTTCTCTTTAGTTTTTGAAGAAAGACCACAGCATAAGCAAACAATTGAAGTGACAGCAGGAGCAGTGACTGAAGAGGCAACATTTGAGGGTAAGGGACACCAACAAGAAAATAAAAGTTCAGTTGCAATGAGGAACTCCCTTGAAAGAATATCACTATCTTAGCAAGGCTGAAGATTGTAGAAAATCCAGTATACACATAACCCTTTAACTCCCAAGATCTGGTTGTTGATTCTCTCCTCTAGCTGATAGACAATTCCTTGTAAACTTATAGTCACAAGAATTTGTTGTGAAATCAAGATGAGTGCTTCTACACTTGTATCTGATAAGTTTGAGTATTCTCATTACCTATTTGCTGGATCATGTATGGATATTAAAGGGAGAATTAAGTTACATGTTGCTCACTTCTGGAGTTAAGGATTGATTTTCTTTGGATAACCAAGGATTGAGAAGTTTTTTTCTAAGTTAAGATTAAATTGCTCTTAAGTCTAAAACGAACTGTGCAGACTTGATTGGAACCTTTTGTCATAAAGATGTTTTTCCTGTTGTCCTGTCTAACTGCAGCAGGGTCTGCAATGGTTGTTAGTGCCATGAAATGTGGTTTCTTTGGGGAATTGGCCAGTGAGAAGGAGAGCAAAAATTCAGGGACTGTGGTCAAACTTCCATGGAGGGAGTCCAACTCTTGTGTCTGGCTGGTTTTTATTGAACATTGAATTATCTCTGTTCTCATTGCAAAGCAGTGTACATACACTTGTAGACCCTTTACCCTTCCTTATCTGCAAGCTTTGTGAACTAACTATAACCCCCTGAACTTCCCTGTCCTTGCTTCACATAGAGCCTGGACATAGGAATCCTTATTTAATGTAGGGCGTATGATGATGTGCTGAGGGACTACAATAGAAGGGTACAATGTAGTCTTCAAGCCCAAGTTACAATGCAGATGAGCCAGTTATCCTCAAAAGTGGAAACTGTTAATATTCATGAAACTTATTGTGAAAACATTTCTTTTCTCACTGCAGCCAACAAAAGCAAGGTGTATTATGGAATTCTACCAGAACCTGATCTTTGAGTTGTTCTCAAAGAGGAAAATAAGGAGGAAGACAAAGATAAGCCAAAAGTAAGCACATTTTGGAAATATGGAGTGGTATTTAATTTAGTGAGGAAGGAAAGTTGCCTATGTTATGCCTCTTCACCCTTTCATTATCAAGATCTTATTACTCATTCTCCTTACTATAAGCAGTACAATTGGTATGGTGTTAGTTTGGAGAATTTGGTTTTGGATCAATTAATAATCCCCAAATTGATGTTTTTATTTTTTCTTATCACTTTTCTGTTTGATTTGCATTGGTATTGTAAGGAGAAAATCTCTCTTGGTCACTCATGAGATTAACATAGATTATTATAATAAAGCAACACCAGCAATGATAATGATGATGAAAACTTAATCAAATACAAAAGGTCAAACAGTTGAGTGACACACTTTATTTTTCAGATGATATCATTATACAAAGTCAGTTCACTTTGTTTATCAATGCATTAACTTATTAAGATGTGCAGAGCTTCTTATTTGTTACAAAACCAGATAAATTCAAATGAATCCACTGTACTTGAAACACTCTTGTGCCCATGCCTCCAATGGCCATGTCAAGCCCCTCATTTCATTTTTATATATAACTCTTACAAATATTTTCAATTCTAAGAATTCTGCTTACATTTCAAAGTAAAAAATAATTATGATTTCCATTTTGAAATGGTAGGTTAATCCTTTCTTAAGCTAAATCTATTTTTCAGCTGATAGTTACCAATAATGTTTGTAGACAAGGTTCTGTTTTTGGCTGAAAAATTGAAAGCCATCCACTTGTTCTCTGAAATATTCATATACAAAATTAACCAGTGATGTGACTGCTCTTCACATGCTGATACAGCCCTCGGTTTATCAAGTTCAATATATTCTCTGCGTTTGACTGAAACATTAGTTTGATTCAGTCAACACCTGAATCTTTTATTAAAAAATTCTCTTCACCTAAAATACTTACTATATACAAAACTCTCAAGACAAAAAAGGGTTTAAATTTCTTTGGTGAATCTTTCTACAACTTATATGTTTTTTATTTAATTCTATATATATAATCTACAAAAAATTTACAACTACAGTCACAGATTTTCATATCTTTATTCCACTTAAAAAATGAAAAATGTTCAAAATCAAAAGTTATTGTTTTTTTTTTGTTGTTATTGTACATGAACCAAATCATAATGAATAACCACAACCTTTCGTTTGTTAAAATAATGAATACCAAATGTATTTGAAAAGTTCTGTAAACATCATGATAACATTATCAATAGCAATATCCTTACATCAGAATGCTTCACAGGTGTACATCATGGATTTGATTAACCTTTTTTCAGTCCTACCACTCCTCCAAAATTATGTGCACTAAAGAATGTCTCTTCGTTTCTTCTTTATTACTTTATTTCTATTCATTTGTTAATTTTATATAAAACCAAATTAGTTTATTAGTAACCGATTGAATTTTTCTCTGCTCAAAATAAGCCAAACAGTTCATCAGAGCGAACGACTACTCAATTATCTGAATACGATGGTTACCAGCTTCAGTAACAACAAATCTCCCTGTACTGAGCACAGCTAGTGCACTCGGACAACCAAATTCTCCTAAATTTTTACCTAGTGTTCCAAACGTACCAACAAACTTTCCATTTAGTTCAAAGAGTTGTATTCTATTATTGCCTGAGTCACAGACCATAAGTTGTCCTGACTTGTTCATTGACAGACATCTTGGCGAAGTAAACTCCCCGTCCTCTACTCCCCTCTTTCCAAACTTGTACTGAAAATTTCCATTCCTGTCAAAAACTTTGATACAATGATCACTTTGGTCTGACACTATGAGATATCTATCATACTGAATACAGTGGACAGGAAAATTAAAAGAGCCCTCCTCACCTATCTTCATAAGAAACTTTCCATCAGGAGAAAATATCTTAATCAGTTTGTTACCTGCGTCTGCAACAATGATATTCCCCTCACTGTCTACAGAGAGACCCGGGGGAATATCAAGCTGACTATAAACGTTTCCTTTCCCACCAAAACTTCCCACGAACTCACCCTCACCGCTAAAAATCTGAATTCTATGATTGCAACAGTCTGCTACAAAAATATCGCCATTATAATGAAATGATATTCCCCGAGGATTGTTAAATTCTCCCGCATTGTCACCCTTCTTACCAAATGATCTTAAAAACTTTCCTTCACTACTGAAAATTTGAATTCTGTGGTTTTTGGTATCAGTTACAGCGATCTCGTCGTTAGCGTTCACTGCAACCCCCCAAAGCTTATTAAACTTTCCAACCGACGAACCCTGTTGTCCAAAAGATAAAACAGGTCTAAACAGAAATGGTTTAACGCAGACAATAAATTGACTTCCGTGCACATGTTCCCCATTTACCTTTATCGTCACTTTACATCTTCCTCCATTTCTGGGAGAATAACTGATTTTATAGAGTCCGTCCTTATTGTCAATTATTTGCAATTCCGTTGCGCAGTCGCGTCCTTGTTCGTCAATAATCTCCACCGTTACATGGTCACCTTCCTTGTAACACTGTTTTCCTTTAGAGTCTCTTGTGATCAAAGAAAAGTGTGCTTGACAGTTAGCAATTGCTTCTTCAAGTCCTTTTCCTTCGACGACTGACTGACTTGCTTTTGTTTGGTGCGCTATTTCAACCACTCCGATTTCTTCGGCGTTTATGGTGCTTAGCATCTTTGGGTTTTCCACGAAAGCTAAAGCAGGAAGCTTTTCCGAGTAACGGTCTTTTGGCTGGCTTTGAGTTCCCTGAAATATTTCCTCGAATGATTTCTTTAGTTGAACGACTTCGGCGTGTGTGCTTCGTTTTAGAATTATATCAGCTTTTTCCAACGATGATGCGATGATCTTTATTTCACTCTCGATCTCCGTCTTTTGCGTTGCTAGAGTTTCGAGGAATCTCTTCGTTTCGTCGTCCACCGCTACGATGATATTTTGTTTCTTCGCTTCAATGGTTGCAATTAAACTATCCACAAACTTCTGCACTTGTCTCTTGATATCATCGTTTTGTTGTATCAATTTTGCGTAGTCTTCATTCAGTCGACCCAAAGTGTCAATCTTTGCTTGTAAATCGTGCTTCTGTATTTGAATTAGTGATTTTAGTTCCATCTTTTGTCTTTCCGCTTCTTCCTCTAGGTGCAATATAGCGTGACCCGCATGATGTATAAAAACACAGCTTTGGCAAGCTGCCGTGTCGCAGTTTTTGCAGAAGTATTTAAGTTCTTCTTTCTCGTGCCGCTGTTTAGAGCAGAACAAGGGTCGTTTCAACACATCCTCGTAATCCTTTTCTTGAAAGTCTTTGAGCGCTAGAACACGGTGATCTTTATTGACTTGAATGATGTTATGTGCAATGAGGCACTCTTCACACCAAAACATGCAACACTGGAAACAATAAGAACTCTCGGAGCTCTTCTTTTGACAGTTTCCACATCCAACTTGGCTGGTTTTGCATTCTTTAATGGCCAGCACATCAATGAAGCCGTTCAGATAAAAACTGGTGGGAAGATCTTTCAGATCGCCACTATCAGGCACTTTGCTAAGAACTTGACATTTCGGGCATCTGATTGTGTCTCGACCGTGGCTTGATCTGTGCCAGTGTTTCAAGCATTGCAGACAGAAACTGTGAAGACATGGGAGGTGCTTGGGATCTGTGTATATGTTAGTACAAACTGGACAAGAAACTTCTTCGCGAAGATTGTGAAGCAACGTTTTGATATCCATGGCTAGTCCGTCTTTTTCGAGGAGAGAGCGAGCACAGTGGCTTGAATTCTCGGAAATTGATTCGAAACATTGAAGTCACGTGACTTCGTTTTAATTTTTTAAAGCCTTTTTAACTCGTGAATTGCGCGCATGCGCAAGAGCGAGTTATAGATACGATGTGGGGAGTAGCATTCGCTCGCTCGATTGGTCGATTCCTGTAAACTTTTTTTAGATTTTAGGCTTTTGAGTACATTTGATAGTTTTTGGCGAGCAATAAACAGACGAAATGGCGACCTTTGTTGCTAAGAATAGTGGTGGGGTGAAAAAGAAGCCAATGATAATCTTAAAAGAGTTTTTTTTTTCGTTTTAGTTTCAACAAGCGGCGCCAGCGACTGGCAAGCATTCAAGGATTCACACTGAAATAACAACAACCTTCGTTTTTCATAAAATTGTAATTTACAATCCTTGAACTTGAAAACAATCCGAAGATTCATTGAAAATATCACTTACTGCGAAGCGCTCGGAGTTTACAGATGTTCAAAAGCTTTTTCTGTTATAGCGTGAGATTGAGGACAAAATTGATCATTACGTTTCGTCGCATGTGTTTTTCCTGTGTGAAGCAACAGAAGATGCCGGCGACTGACTAAATAACAAGTTAACACGAAAATCAAATAACACTTAGACAAACAATTTTAGCTACCGATTTTCAGTGAATTTTTAAAGAACAATTTTCTTGTAAGTTTCAAGACAATTTGAAGATTCAACATATATACAACGTACTAAAATGCGAAAGTTACACACCACAAAATTGATAAATAGGCCTGAAATGAAATTCTATCTTGTTATTGATTATACGTTGCCTAGCACGTGACTTAAATCTACCCAGGCGGAGATCTAAAATGACGGTGGCAGGCTTGGCTTAGTTATATCACTCAAAACTCGTTCCCGTTTGTCTCATTTGATAAAGAGGGAATCGTTAATGTTTTCATTAAGACAGTATTGCCTTGATTTTCTAATATTTACAACGAAAGACAGTAAATTTCACTTTTCACCCACATTTACTTCCAACCTTTTCTTTTGAACCAGAAACAAAAATGATAGACGTTTAAAACACATTACATCATCCACCTTGTTAAATGTAATAGCATGATCATTTCAATTGTAATGCCTTCTTGTCCCAACGTTACTTTGTTTCTTTGCTAC
>NC_142683.1:4607500-4625000 GCF_964200805.1 Pocillopora damicornis
TCTAGTTTGGGATCTCGCAGAGGGGACATTATTGACAGAGCTAAAAGGACACTCAGACAGTGTACTCTTTGATGTTTAGTAGAGATGGGAATTTGCTGGCCTCAGGTTTGTTTTGCTTCTGCTTCGAATGAAGTTAAAGAAAAAAAGAATAAAACAAGTAAAGTCTCTTGTCATTTCCAATGACTTCTTTGGCTTATCCAAGTTATAATTTTCATGTTTTTTATGGGTAGTGCGCTGTAAGTATATTACCCACATTGCCGTAGGCTATGACTGAATGAGGGAGTGTAAGAGTGTAGGTCCGCAATACATGCGTGAATTTTGAGTTACTAGTTAAAAGCACGTCGCTGTTTTCATCTTTGCTTCTCAGCAGGAAAGCAGTTGCACATATTTATTTTTTGCTTCCAGGTGGAGTAGATAACTGTGTAAAGCTGTGGAACGCTCGCTCCATCTGTAATCCTGATGATGACGACGATGAAGGAACAGACCCGAAGTAAGTGTTACAGCTTTATCCCTCAGTGTATGATTACATTTCGTGTCTTGATTACTGTAAGCTCGAGTTGTTGCGCCTGTTAGATCGTTCTGCGCCGACTTATACTTAAATGTGAGTCAAGATGCAAGAAATGAAACGCGATAAAATAAAACCAGTCAATATGTAATTTTGTCAAAAGAATCTGAGTTGGGGTAAAAGCCTGATTGGAATTTAGCGTGTTTATTTTGTGCATGGATGAAAACCGGAAAAAGCCCCGAGGGTGTGCACGGTCCACATGTGACGTCAGGTCTGAGGAACGAACCCAGGCCAGCGCGGTAGGAGGCGGCTGTTCTCACCACTACGTCATCCCAGTTCCCTTGAAATATTTTGTATGATTCTTTTTTTTTAATATGTATGTATTCTTTCTTTGTCTCAGCCGCGCATCTAACAAAAGCAACACATTTGAAGTGGGTTCGTACTCAACCAAGAGGACTCCAGTGCACTGTTTACACTTCACGCTAAGAAATCTGTTATTAGCGTCAGGACCTTTCACAGCCTCATCATGAGGGCGTAGATGAGGGTAGGAGTCCAAGGGTGCTTTTGACCTCCTTGACTAGGACCCAATTCTGCCCCCTCTTTCTTCCCCTCCCCCGTCCTAGCGCACAACTGAAAAATTATCCTCCGTCCATGTCAATGGGACAAGACTATAGCTGCATTATTCTGTACTTGTAAATACTGTATAAACACAAATTTTGTAAATTAAAATCATTTATAAGCTTCAAAGAATGTATCACTTCATTTATTTTCCCTTGGTTTTTGTCTAAACGACGGCAGTATTGTTATGAAAAAATGGAATTTTTTCTTTTTTATGCTTCCAAACAGTTGAATAACACCAAATAAGGAGATCTGATGAGAAATAATCTCTTGTAGCTGCTTTTGAGTCCAGTCATTTTTCTTGCAATCATCCACATCATGCAAAGCTTCGGTACTCGTCAGCTATACCTCTGCGGCGGCCATTTTCAACCGTTTGACTGCTATTGCGTGGGACCGACATAGAAACGCATTGCGGTCTTTTCATAGCTTCAGCCAGAAAACTGAAGACATACCAACTTTTGGTTGCCTCGATTTGGTGTTTCACCCTCATAAATTCTCTCCCGTTTTTTTTTTTTTTTTTTTCAGTGTTAAGAGCCTCTCTGGTGTAATTTTCTCCAAAAAACAATGGCACTGAAAGTTGTAGAGATTACTAGAGAGCTACTGCACGCTAGCTGGATACTGGAAAGATTAGCTTACGAAAACCTTTTACTTGGTGGTGGAGTTTTTTGTTCCCTTGTTGTACAATGGAACAATTCACAAGGCAGTTGCCAAGGCCAAAATGAAATTAAGTCGGTCGATAGTCGCTGCTGTCGCATTTATTTTGTTCTGCTGAGCGCTAATGTTAGTATTGCAATTACTGGAGGTGTATAGAGTATTTGACAATCGATCATTTAAAAATGCATTCTTAATTTCTATTTGGTGCGCAATGGCGCAGATATCCAGCTCTTTTCTAAGCCCTGTCATCTACGCATTCCTGAGCCTGAACTTAGGAAAAGCCTTCTCAAACACTGTTACTTCTGTTGTTCTCATCGCATGTTTACTGGCTGTCGTCAACATTGTCCTTTAGGTCGCGTAGAGCCTGTCATCTGACACGGACAAATCACAGCGGAAAATCATCAGAACATCAAGTTTTCCGCGTACGTACCTAGTGCATGTCTATTTTTGGAGTTACTTCGCAGGGACTGAGTACAGAGAGCGACTAGCGACAAGCGTAAGGCCCTTAGGGACTGAGACACGCCACTATTTTGGCTCAGGACAAGTGGAGTTTGTCATAAACTTCAAATATTAACAAGTTTGTGTACGCACTGCATGTCTACTTTTTGATTGGGCTCCGCTGACCAAGTGGCAACAACAGGCGCGCAGTGGGAGTGACTGGTGATAACAGTGAAGCGCAGGGGACCAGGGGGGACCAAGGAACAGGAACGGAACAAGTTCGAGACTCACTTCCTCGTTTGCACCTCCTCCTCTTTTAGAAAAAAAACCCTGGTTTGTCTTCTTTGCGTTTCTCACATGTATGAAATGCTCAAGATGGCCTTCCTTACTTCAATGCCATACCCGGCTGAAAAATATTTACGTCCTTAGACAGACCAAAATCAACTATTCTTAAAAACTAAATTGAGGTTTTAAGTGAATGTCGTCTTAAACTCCAAAAACTGTTTATCAATGGATCCAAAGAAACCTAATGAGAAGCAGGAGAGGCACGCACTGCAGGCTATTATGAATCTTGACAAAACTGGTACACACGAAGACTTTAAACTGATGTAAGGGGAACATGTACTCTTGTAAATTGATAATGGTAATCAAGGACTTACCAGGACATGTGTAACAGTAAGAGGGGAGAATTAACAATCAGATCTTAGGAGTAAAAGGGTTACCAGTCAGATAAGACTTGACTTTCATAGTATTCTTTCTAAGACCATATTGAGAGAGGTCTTTTCTCTAACCTCCTTCTCTAAAAATATCTTCCACGCAACTTTATGTAACTTGACATTGTTTTGCAGCACAATCTATTTTTGCCTGTTTTCGAAGAGCTCAGGAAGATTATTGTGAAGACGACCTTAACAAGTTGGCAGCCATAACACAGAATGTACACATGAAAAACAATGAGCTCATGGGAAACTTAAGGTATTGAAACAGAATTTGTCCCAAGTTGCTGGTCCCTCAAGAAACTCAATCTGCAATCCTCAATTCTCAATCTTTAAGATTAACCCTATTAACCCTTTCACCCCCAAGATTGAAGTATAAATTCTCCATATTGTTTGCCATACATTACTTTAATTTTAGACCAGAGAATTTGGTTCTGAATCAAAGATAATCACCAAGTTGAAATTTTCTCACCTCTATTTCCCTTTCTACTTGAAAATGTATTGAATGATATTGTAAGGAGAAAATCAATTGTATTTTATGGGTTTTATTTTTTTTTTTCAGGATCAACAGCAAGAATTGCTTCTTACCTTGATTCAGCAACACTTTCACTTTGATGGTAAGATTTCAAGGTGTCCATTAGGCTTTGGAGATTGGATGTTATTTTAACTTTTACACAGAATTCTCTGTTTCTCTACAATATTCTCTTGCATCTTAAGCCTTTAAGTCCCACTAGTGACCCAGACAGAATTTCTCCTTACACTATCAATATGATATCAAGCAGACAAGTAATGAGAATAAAGAGAAATATCAATTAGGAAATTATTGGTTGATCCAATTCCAAATTCTCCAAACTAACATCACACAAATTGTATGGCAGACAGTAAGGAGAATTACTAATGGAATCTTGAGAGTTAAAGGGTTAATTTCTTTATGACAACGCTGATGTGTTTTTGATTTATTATAAGTAATTTATATCCAGTTCAGTTTCCCTCTCTCAGAGGAGGTTAACTTCTTTTTTTTTGCCTATTAAATTTGATACAATATTAAGTCAGCAGGTTATAGGTAGGCTCTAGTAATAGCCACTGTTCATCCTGTATCTGACAAGTTTGAGTATTCAAGCAACCTGTTTGCTTGAAAATGTATGAATATAATATGGGGAGAATTAAGTTACTTACTAATCACTTCTGGAATTAAAGGGTTAAGGATTGGTTTTCTTTGGATAACCAGGGACTGAGAAGTTTTTTTTCTTTGTTGAGAAAGTTGCTCTAAAATCTAAAAGGAAGTGTACACTTGACTAGAACCTTTTGTTGCTTAGATATTTTTTGTTTTCTCCTTTCTAACTGCAGCAGGGTCTGCAATGGTTGTTAGTGCCATGGTTGTTAGTACCAATGGTTGTTAGTGCCATGAAATGTGGTTTGTTTAGGGAATTTGCCAGTGGGAAGGAGAGCAAAAATTCAGGGACTGTGGTTAAACTTCCATGGAGGAAGTCCAACTCATGTGTCTGGCTGGTTTTTATTGTACATTAAATTATTGTTGTTCTTCAGCACAAAGCAGTGTACATACACGTATAAACCCTTTTCCCTTTCTTATCTTCAAGTATTGTGACATGGGAATCCTTAATGTAGGGTGTGTAATGGTGAGCTGAGGGACTACATTTCTTTTTCTCAGTGCAGCCAACAAAAGTAAGGTACTGTATCATGGAATTCCACTAGAACCTGATCTTGGAGTTGTTCTCAAAGAGGAAAATGAGAAGGAAGATAAAGATAAGCCAAAAGCATGTATATTTTGAAAATATGGAGTGGTATTTAATTTAGTGAGGGAGGTATTGCAGTGTAGCTTTAGTTTTGCTATACTACGTTTTTCAAATAAATTATCTTACCTGAGGATGAAAGTTGCCTGTTATGCCTCTTAAACCCTTTCACTCCCAAGATCTCATTACTCTTTCTCCTTACTGTTTGCAGCACAATTAGTATGGTGTTAGTTTGGAGAATTTGAATTTTGATCAATTAATAATCTCCAAATTGATGTTTTTCTTTTTTCTTTTTTCTTATCACTTGCCTGCTTGATTTTTGCATTGGTATTGTAAGGAGAAAATCTGTCTTGGTCACTCATGAGATTGAAATAGACATGCAATCATAATAAAGTAATACCGGCAGTAATAATAATGATGAAAACTTCATTAAATAAAAAAGGTCAAACAGTTCAGAGACACACTTTATTTTTTCAGACAATATGATATTACAGAGAGTCAGTTCACTTTCTTTATCAATGCAACTTATCTACATGTGCAGAGCTTCTTATTTACTACAACACCAGATCAATTAAAATGAGTACACTGTATTTGAAACAGTCTTATGCACAGGCCTCCAATTGCCAAGCCCCTCATTCCAGTTTTATATATGAATGTGAGCATTATGTGAGTTCTGAGATCATTAACATGTAAACTCTTACAAATATGTTCAATCCTAGGAATTTTGCTCACATTTCAAAGTACAAAATAATGATAATGATTTCCATTTTGAAATGGCAGGCTAATCCTTTCTTAAGTTACACCTTTTTTTTAGCTGATAGTTACTGATAATGTCTGTAGACAAGGTTCTGTTTTTGGCTGAAAAATTGAAAGCCATCTGCATGTTCTCTGAACCATTCATGGCAAAATTCACCAATCACTTGGCTGCACTTCACATGCTGATACAGCCCTTGGTTTATCAAGTTCAACATATTTTCTGTGTTTATTTGACTGGCAAAACATATTAGTTTGATTCAGTCAACACTTGAAGTTCTTAATCAAAAATTCTCCTCCCTTAAAATACTTACTATATACAGAAATCTTAGTACCACTGTTATTTCTAAGATCTCAAGACATATACAAAGTACACCACTAAAATAGGGTTTAAAGTTCTTTCTACAGGTTATATGATCTACAAAAATTTTACAATTGCCGACCGATAGTCGACCGATAGTCGACCGATATATCGGTCGATTGTCGGCCTATATGTCGACCGAGGCCACCTATAGTACACATGATCCCAATTTACAACTACACTGTAACTTGCTCACAGATTTTCAAATCTTTATTCCACTCAAAAAATGAAAAATGTACAACATCAGAAGTGACTGTAATTTTTTGTTGTTATAATTGTACATGAGCCAAATCACAATGAATAACCACAACCTTTCATTTGTTAAAATAATGAATACCAAATGTTTTGAAAAGTTCTGTAGACATAACATTCTTCGTAGCAATACGCTTACATTGGAATGCTTCATGGGCGAACAAAATGGATTTAATTAACCTTTTTTTCAGTCCTACCACTCTGCCAAAAATCAACAGATATGTGCACCAAAGAATTTCTTTTCATTTCTTTCTTATTTCTTTATTTCTGTTTTTTGTTTTTTTTTTTTATAGAATTCAACTAATTTATGTCGAAAGTCGTTGAATTTCACTTAATAAGCCAAACCGATCACCAGAGCGAATGTGGACTACTCAATTATCTGAATACGATGGTTAGTACCATCAGCAACTACAAATCTCCCTGTACTGAGAACAGCTAGTGCACTTGAATTACTGAATTGTCCTAAACTTTTTCCTCGTGTTCCAAACTTACCAAGAAACTTTCCATTCAGTTCAAAGACTTGTATTCTAAAATTGCCTGAGTCACAGACCATAAGTTTTTCTGACTTGTTCACTGACAGACATCTTGGAATGGTAAACTCTCCGTCCCCGGTTCCCTTCTTTCCAAACTCGTACTGAAAATGTCCATTCCTGTCAAAAACTCTGATACAATGATCTTTATGGTCAGACACTATGAGATATCTATCATACTGAATACAGTGGATAGGAAGAGTTAAAGAGCCTTGCACACCTATCTTCATTAGAAACTTTCCATCAGGAGAAAATATCTTAATCAGTTTGTTACCTGCGTCTGCAACAACGATACTCCCCTCACTGTCTACAGACACACCCAAGGGATTGTGAAGCTGACTATCAAGGCTTCCTGCCCCACCAAAACTTCTCACAAACTCACCCTTACCGCTAAAAGTCTGAATTCTATGATTGGAACTGTCTGCTACAAAAATATTGCCATTACTATGAAATGTTATTCCCCGAGGATTGTTGAATTCTCCCGCCATGTCACCCTTCTTACCAAATGATCTTAAAAACTTTCCTTCACTATTGAAAATTTGAACTCTGTGGTTGTTTTGATCAGTTACTGCGATCTCGTCTTTAGCGTTCACTGCTACCCCCCAAGGCCAATTAAACTTTCCAACCGACGAACCCCATTCACCAAAAGATAAAACAGGTCTAAGCTGAAATGGTTTAACACGGACAATAAATTGACTGCCGTGCACAAGTTCCCCGTTTACCTTTATCGTCGCTTTGCATCTTCCTTCTTTTCTTGCAGAATAACTGATTTTATAGAGTCCATCTTTATTGTCAATTATTTGCAATTTCTCTGCGCAGTCGCGTCCTTGTTCGTCAATGATCTCCACCGTTACATGGTCACCTTCATTGTAACACAGTCTCCCTTTAGAGTCCCTTGTGGTCAAAGAAAAGTGTGTTTCATGGTTAGCAATTGCTTCTTCAAGTCCTTTTCCTTCAGCAACTGACTGACTTGCTTTTGTTTGGTGTGCTTTTCGCAACATTCCAATTTCCTCGGCGTTTATAGTACTGAGCATCTTTGGATTTTCCACGAAAGATAAAACAGGACGCTTTTCCGGGTAACGGTCTTTTGGCTGGCTTTGATTAGTTCCCTTAAAGATTTCCTCGAATGATTTCTTTAGTTGAACGACTTCGGCGTGTGTGCTTCGTTTTAGAATTGTATCAGCTTTTTCCAGCGATGATTCGATGATCTTTATTTCACTCTCGATCTCCGTCTTTTGCGTTGTTAGAGTTTCGAGAAATCTCTTCGTTTCATCGTCCGCCGTTGCGATAATATTTTGTTTCTTCGCTTCAATAGTTGCCATTAAATCGTCCACAAACGTCTGCACTTGTTTCTTGATGTCTTCGCTTTGTTGTATCAATTTGGCGTAGTCATCATCGAGTCGACCCAAAGCGTTGATCTTTGCTTGTAAATCGTGCTTCTGTATTTCAACCAGTGATTTCAGTTCCAACTTTTGTCTTTCCGCCTCTTCCTCTAGGTGCAATATGGCGTGACCTGCATGATGTATCAAAACACAGCTTTGGCAAGCTGCCGTCTCGCAGTTCTTGCAGAAGTATTTAAGTTCTTCCTTCTCATGCCGCTGTTTAGAACAGAACAAGGGTCGTTTCAACACATCCTCGTAATCCTTTTCTTGAAAGTCTTTTAGCGCTAGAACACGGTGATCTTTATTGCCTTGAATGATGTTATGTGCAATAAGGCACTCTTTACACCAAAACATGCAACACTGGAAACAGTAAGAACTGTGGGAACTCTTCTTTTGACAGTTTCCACATCCAACTTGGCTGGTTTTGCATTCTTTAATGGCCAGCACATCAATCAAGCCGTTCAAGTAAAAACTGGTGGGAAGATCTTTCAGATCACCACTATCAGGCGCTCTGCTAACAGCTTGGCATTTCGGGCATCTGATTGTGTCTCGACCGTGACTTGATCTGTGCCAGTGTTTCAAGCATTGCAGACAGAAACTGTGAAGACATGGGAGGTGCTTTGGATCTGTGTATATGTTAGTACACACTGGACAAGAAACTTCTTCACGAAGATTGTGAAGCAACGTTTTGATATCCATGGTTGGTCCGTCGTTTTTTGAGGAGTGAGCGAGAATAGTGGCTTAAATTCTCGGAAATTGACTCGAAACAATGACGTCCCGTGACTTTGTTTTCACTTTTTAAAGCCTTTTTCGGAATTTGTTATGGTTGCTTTTCCACTGCATCAGCCAATCAGGGATCCTTGTCTCTAATTAACAAATAGAGAAGCCTTGACTGTGCTCTGTTCTGTTGTAAAGTACGCAGGAAGCGGCTAGAGCACAAAAGAAGTGTAGGGGGAAACACGAGACGTAGTCGAGTGTTTCTTCCCACTTCTCCCCACTTCTCTATTTGTTTTATAATAAATAATCCGTTAAATTCCCCAAAAATTACTTCAATTTTCAAAAAAAATCTTATTTCCAAAGCGAACAGCAGTGTCGTCAGCATGCTCTATACTCTCATAAAGCACGCTACAATAAGCCAATCAGAATCCCTGTTAGAATGGTTCAAATAATCTGATTGGCTGTACAAGACTAAAGCTGTCAAAAATGTCAAACCATCAAAGTTCAGAAACCATCAAAGTTCATATTCTGCAATAGTTTACAAACTAAAATAGCTCGGCATGTCGAATTTACCACTTTTGCCTGAAGTTTTTTAGTTTCTAATACAGGATCTGAAAGTGAAATGTTCAGTGAAATTCGGCCCAATCGTGGCTCACAAAAATACGCAAGTTATTTCACATGACAAGTAGAAAACAAACTGTTCAAGGCGAGTGTATTATGAATGAACAACAGCCGAATTCACTGAGAAATGAAGATCGCTCGGAATGACAGCGCCGTAAAACTCGGTTGCAGTGACTGATGTGGCCATCCACTCAACGCATCGGAAAGGTAATCAGGGCAAGCTCTTATTTTTCACTCGAAGGGTAGTCGATTTAGTTCCTGAGGCTTGCTCCATTGCGATGACCGAAGATCGCCATGATTAGCTAGCCGCGATAGACCTTAAGTCGCTCTGACACCGTCATGATTAGTATGTATTTTAACAGTTATGCCAGGTTATATTTTTCATCATTCCTGTTTTTTTCTGTTTGAAATCGAAACTTTGTATCATACAAGTGTTAGCTGTGTTTGATTTTTATTACCGTACGTAAACTCGCAATCTAACTGAGCGTGAAAACCGTTAAAAAAACTCGGACTGTCTATCTTGTTTTATCTTTGAGGATTTTTGTCTCTGCTCACGTTACAGTAACGTAAATTACTGCGCCTGGCATTTTTGCAAACCTTTGCTCGCTTGTTCCGAAATTTCACTTTCAATTAACGAAAGAAAAGCTAGAAAGAAGTCTCGGAAAAGGTCGGACACAGTACGATTTGGCAGATGGCGTGACAGCTTTAGCTCAGTTCTATGCTCTATACTCTCATAGAGCACGCTCTTTCAACCAATGAGAGTACGTGTTATATCCGAGCTTTATTGTTTTTTTAGAGGGCACGGTAACGAATCTTGCAATCTGATTGGTTCTTTACCCGGTCAGTATTTTCCTATCTCTGCCCACGGGCCACGGTAACGCTTTCGTGAGTCGCCGAGTACATCCCAACTTTCGTTGTCATTTTTCATAAATATACCTCGTTTTCCGGCTGGGCAGTATTTTTAAGCAAACACGTCGGTCACTACCTCAAGCCGATAAATAACTTATGAATCCTCTCTTTTCTCTCTATCAAATCACTTTGGTTGACAGAAAAATATTGGTTTCAGAATGAATTTGTATAAACAATAGTGTCATTACGTTGGTTGACAAGCGGCCAAAAAACCTTCTGCAATTAATTTTAATCGTTCACAAAAAGTACCCAGAAAGTTGGAACGTGAGGTATTTGGTTACAGTTAAACTGAACGATGAAACTTTCATTCATTTAATATCTGAATTTTCTCGAGCAATTTGTTCATAGTGAAAGAGCGAGCGAAGTTTTAATTTAAGTTCTACAACAAATATACGCTCCTGGTGAGTCTTTCCAATTCCGTTCAATTTGGACATTTGTACCTTAAATTGCACAACAGAAATTGAAGGAATTTTTTGAGAAAAGGCCGCATTACATTCCCTTGTGTCTCGTTGGAGTGTGCCGTTCGAATTTAGTTTTTGTGAAGGAAAGATCAGAGTTAAACACGCTATTACAGCAAACAAACGAGCAAACTCTCACAACTTCAAAATAAAAAGATTGAATTTACTCACAATTAATTTCCTCGCCGTTTACTTAATGAACAGAGGTAAATCTTCGTACATGAATGAATCGTCGATGAGAGTGAATAATACTTTCCGTTAGATCAGTAACTGATTTTGAAGAAAACATTGTCGTGACAGTCCTTGCCAAACTAGTTCTGTTGGTTTTCAAATGTTCCTTCGATTTTCTTTTTCTTGCGCGCTCTCTAATTGACAGGTGTCAGATTGTGACAGATACTTGTAAAAATAATGTTTCAAAGTTTGTTTGGAAGCCTTTTAAATCACCTTTATCGTTATGGAAATGAAAATGTTTCGCTGAGGCATCTCTCTTAAATTTGCATCACCTCTATTTTAACTACCATTTACCCACTCAAAAATTGTTCAGTTTATGGAAGATCTTGCCGTATTTACGGCCATAAATCATTCGGGTTCTTTCGGAAAGAATTTCGTCAAGTTTAAAAACAATAAATATGTTATTTACCGGCTAAGGGTCGGTCCGTATGGTGAAAAACTGTGACCTCGGTCTTGAAAATGCTGCCCTCGGCCTACGGCCTCGGGCAGTATTTTCAAGACTTCGGTCACAGTTTTTCACCATACGGACCTCCCAGCCGGCAAATAACATATATTTATTATAAAGCATGTCATAGAATGGTTTTTCATAAATACTGATTCCCAAGAATATAACCCACATTTGGCTACTGCTTATCTCTTCTTGTAGACAGCTCTTATTACTTTCATCCTGGCGAGAAGAGTTTTCCGTAAATCACAAGTTTTTTTTGCCCTTTGTCCTTCGCGTTACGACGCCGGACGCATCTAATCTTTTGCTCTCTTTCACGTTTGTAGAAAAAGAAAGTGAAGAAAGATTTCAATAGCCCAGGTAAAACTGAACGAACAATCTCTGTCTTTTGTTTTTTTCCTGTTTGCATATTTTGGGGTTGCTAAAATGGCATTCACATCTTAAGTGAGTGACGTAGATTTTTTGTTAATTGAGTAATGTGGGTGTCAAAGGGTGAAAGCGGGTCTATGCAACCTCATTCACAGGTGCCTCATTTTCTCGCTCTCCAGAGGTAAGAAGTGAGAGCGCTGGAAACCGGAAGCTACGTTGTTGTCCATTTCGGCCTTTGTGAGGCTGGGAAGGGAGGGGTGGGTGACTGCCTCTTTTTTTTTTTTTTTTTTTTTTTTTTTTTTAGCGCGTATCAGTCAAATAAGTGGCGTTCATATGCTCAGAATGTTTTGATAGGCTTACATAACTTTTACATTATTCATTTCATGATTTTTTTTTACGGCCCATAAGAAAGCTTCTGTCCTTTTAGTTTTTTGGGGGCAAGAAGAAGCAGGAATACAGTTCAAACACTCCGCCTTTGAACCGCCAGATTCTCCTCCCTGACATGTAGGTCATTTCCGCTTTTTAGCCCAGAGTTCAGCAAATACTGCGCTTTCGTCATTGCAAAAAAGAAAAAATTTGCCATCCTTTGCTTAGTTTGCCGAGGTAAATTAGCGTTGGCCTTAACCGGTTTGCAAACAAGAAAAGCATAAGGAAAAACGATTATATATAGTTTCTTTATTTCTATGCCACTTCCGATTACGCAAAGCCCTCTCCCTCCCCTCCCTCTCTGAATTTGTCTTGTTAATAGAAACTACCAGGCACTAAATTGTTGTATAACTGGGTATTCGTTTGCGGCAAAAGGTGACGCAATAATGAAAGCGAAAAAAATTTTATGGTAAGCTAGACATGCTGTTTTAAGTCTTCTTTCTTCTCACACTGTTTTCGGCTCTTTCTAACCATCGGCCAAAATTTTGACCGATGTTTTTTGGGGGAATGTCTTGCAATATTTAGAGCGTAGCTGTTGTCGTAGCTTTTTCCGCTTCTCCTCCTAAATAAAACTTTTTGCGGCATTCTAATTCTACGCATCGCGTATAATGCTTATTGTTCTCGCGACATTTACTTGCAGTAGTTAAAATATTATAGATCTGTAATATTGGCAGTGAAGCGCGATCTAGAGAGCTTTGATTGGTTAAAGGTTACGCGGGCTTTCCTCCTCAGGGAGTATTGCTTTAGTTCATTAAACGTTCAAGATTCTTTATGCTATTGTTAGAAAAAAATTACACATTACGTGCGTATGTTATAAGCTGGATGAGCAGCATTGGTTAGTTTCGTTCTCAACTGTTTTATTTGTTGTTCTTCCACGAAAATCCTGTTGTTTTTTATTATTGATTCCTTTTTGTAAATTTGTTGTAAACCGTTTCTTTTAGCACCTCTTGATCAACGTCAGCGCTAAACACCGATCGTGTGCCGCATTGTTAGAGGAGGCGGAGCTAGAGAAAATTAACATACCCGCGGGAGTTTTTGAAAAAGGTCCCACCGAAGCCTATGGAAGACAAATTTAGCGGACAAGCCGAGGTAATAAGCGGCATTTCCAGAAAATCACAAAATATAGTCACTTTAGGGCCTGATTCTCTTCCTTCCATCTGCTTCTACAATGTACTTAATGCTCACTCAAGGTAAGAGCGGTGGAGAAGAACAATTTCATTTTCTCTTATTACAGAGAAATCCCTCTTTTCCCCATTGAACGAAGTCAGATTTTTGTTTAGAGATACTCCTCGATTAAGTTTGTGTCTGTAACCTTTTCTGAATAGACACCTTTACTCAAGGAACACTTTCTATTATCCCACGGATGTTCTCTTAATGGAGGTCCCTTTGTAGAACCATTGTATCTGTTACCTTTCTCAAAGTGACACCTCTGTTAATGGGACACTTTTTCTAGTACCATGATTGCTCCCCTGGATGGAGGTTCCTTTGTATAACATTTGCATCTGTCAACCTTTTCGAGGTGACACCTTCGTCGAAGGGACGTTTTGAGATTGCTCCCATGAGGAGGGTTCTTTTTTAAAAAAAAAGACGAGAATACCTCTTAACATTCCTTGTTGGAACTCATGTTTATTAGGAACGAGGAGCTCTTTAGCTCGTAAAATATTGTGTTGTGTTTGATGGTATTTCTTGTTTTTTTTTTGTTCGTTTGTTATGATTTGTCTTTTTCTTATTGTTGTTATTTTACAAATCCGCTTGAAGGTATAAGCAGCTTATAATTGCGAGTAAAAGTCATTCGTCAAAAGAATTTGTAAGGCAATGATTATTGTAGACATACATCCATTGATTTATCCACGAGGCGGTTTTA
The DNA here is from genome assembly GCF_964200805.1 of Pocillopora damicornis. Classification (NCBI taxonomy): domain Eukaryota; kingdom Metazoa; phylum Cnidaria; class Anthozoa; order Scleractinia; family Pocilloporidae; genus Pocillopora; species Pocillopora damicornis. Next base: position 4,621,498 of record NC_142683.1, read on the forward strand.
TCTAAAATCAGTGAAACTTTCCTACAGGGGACGCCTTGGAGACTAGAAATAGAGCCCCATGAATTGATCTGCCCCTTCCATGAAGGTAACATGTTGAGGTTGCGTCGTGGAACCTGCCTTGAGGGGAGACCTATGAAACTAGAAAGAGTGACCTCCTAATAAGAGTGCCCCTTAAGTCATAATTGATACAGAGATGTACAAGAAGACAAGTTCCACTGTAATCCCACTTAAAACGTTTTTTCTTTCCCTTTCATTTTGTGAAAGAATTTGACGCTTAATTGCTTCAGCTGACTCGGATTCTAATTCGCCAATTTCCCCCTAAACATAAGCAACAGCCGCTGTCCTTCAAATTCAGCGAAAGAAAATTGAATTGAATCGTTCCTAGAAATCTGTAGAATGAAACAAAATTAGGGAAAGGAAAACTCGAGACGGGTATCCTTATGAGACGGGTATCCTGTTGAGTTACTATTCTGTTAACCTGTTGAGTTACCTTTCTTTTTCGAGGTTCACTATAAGACTTACACGCTTTTAAAACACTGTAGTGTGATTGTTTGTAACGCGTGTGAGACAACTTGATCTTGCCGGCCTCACCTAGTCATTACAATGTTCACACATGCGCAGACGTTTGACCGCTGTGTTCTTGTGACATATTTTCATTCGAAGGTTATCATAAGACACGTCTAGAAGTTTTTTTCTCTTTATGAGATTTCGGTTAGTTTTTTAATTTTATGTCTTCTTTATCTGTTTCCTTTGCACTTTCCACAAGGTATCCCTTCTGACGTATACAAGGCAGTTTGCGTCATGCAGAAGTGGATGACAAATTGCCTAACTTTTTGCTCTTTGTTCCATTTATTGTTAAGGTGTTGATAAGCGTATTCTATTCTTTGGGATGTTAATTTTGTGAATGGATGAAAACCGGAAAAAGCTCCGAGGGTGTGCACGGTCCACATGTGACGTCAGGTCTGAGGAACGAACCCAGGCCAGCGCGGTAGGAGGCGGATGCTCTCACCACCGCGTCATCTCAGTTCCCCTTAAATATTTTGTTTGATTCTTTTTTTTTTTAATATGTATGTACTCTTTCTTTGTCTCAGCCGCGCATCTACCAAAAGCAACACATTTGAAGTAGGTTCGTACCCAACCAAGGGGACTCCAATGCACTGTTTACACTTCACGCTAAGAAATCTGTTATTAGCGTCAGGACCTTTCACAGTCTCATCATGAGGGCGTAGATGAGGGTAGGAGTCCAAGAGTGCTTTTGACCTCCTTGACTAGGACCCAATTCTGCCCCCTCCCCCTCCCCCTCCCCCGTCCCAGCGCACAACTGAAAAATTCTCCTCCGTCCATGTCAATGGGACAAGACTATAGCTGCACTATGCTGTACTTGTAAATACTGTATAAACACAAATTTTGTACATTAAAATTATTTATAAGCTTCAAAGAATGTATCACTTCATTCATTTATCCTTGGTTTTTCTCTAAACGACGGCCGCATTCTTATGAAAAAATGTAATTTTTTTTTTTGATGCTTCCAAACAGTTGAATATTACCAAATAAGGAGATCTGATGAGAAATAATCTCTTGTAGCTGCTTTTGCAATCATCCACATCATGCAAAGCTTCGGTACTTGTCAGCTATACCTCTGGGGCGGCCATTTTCAACAGTTTGACTGCTATTGCGTGGGACCGACACAGAAACGCATCACTGTCTTTTCATAGCTTCAGCCAGAAAACTGAAGACATACCAACTTTTGGTTGCCTCGATTTGGTGTTTCACCTTCGTAAATTCTCTCCCGTTTTTTTTTTTTTTTCAGTGTTAAGAGCCTCTCTGGTGTAATTTTCTCCAAAAAACGATGGCACTGAAAGTTGTAGAAATTATAGCTACTGTACGCTAGCTGGAGACTGGAAAGATTAGCTTACTAAAACCTTTTACTTTGTGGTGGAGTTTTTCGTTCCCTTGTTGTTCAATGGAACAATTCACAAGGCAGTTGCCAAGGCCAAAATGAAATTAAGTCGGTCGATAGTCGCTGCTTTCGTGGTTTTTGTGTTCTACTGAGCGCGAATCTTAGTATCGCAATTACTGGAGGTGTATAGAGTATTTGACAATCAATCATTTAAAAATGCATTCTTAATTTCTATTTGGTGCGCAATGGCGCAGATATCCAGCTCTTCTCTAAGCCCTGTCATCTACGCATTCCTGAGCCCTGAACTTAGGAAAAGCCTTCTCAAACACTGTCACTTCTGTTGTTCTCATCGCATGTTTACTGGCTGTCGTCAACATTGTCCTTTAGGTCGCGTAGAGCCTGTCATCTGACACGGACAAATCACAGCGGAAAATCATCAGAACATCAAGTTTTCCGCGTACGTACCTAGTGCATGTCTATTTTTGGAGTTACTTCGCAGGGACTGAGTACAGAGAGCGACTAGCGACAAGCGTAAGGCCCTTAGGGACTGAGACACGCCACTATTTTGGCTCAGGACAAGTGGAGTTTGTCATAAACTTCAAATATTAACAAGTTTGTGTACGCACTGCATGTCTACTTTTTGATTGGGCTCCGCTGACCAAGTGGCAACAACAGGCGCGCAGTGGGAGTGACTAGTGATAACAATGAAGCGCAGGGGACCAGGGGGGACCAGAGGGGACCAAGGAACAGGAACGGAACAAGTTCTAGACTCACTTCCTCGTTTGCACCTCCTCCTCTTTTGGAAAAAAAAACCCTGGTTTGTCTTCTTTGCGTTTCTCACATGTATGAAATGCTCAAGATGGCCTTCCTTACTTCAATGCCATACCCGGCTGAAAAATATTTACGTCCTTACACAGACCAAAATCAGCTATTCTTAAAAACTAAATTGAGGTTTTAAGTGAATATCGTCTTAAACTCCAAAAACTGTTTATCAATGGATCCAAAGAAACCTAATGAGAAGCAGGAGAGGCACGCACTGCAGGCTATTATGAATCTTGACAAAACTGGTACACACGAAGACTTCAAACTGATGTAAGGGGAACATGTACTCTTGTAAATTAATAATGGTAATCAAGGACTTACAAGGACATTTGTAACAGTAAGAGGGGAGAATTAACAATCAGATCTTAGGAGTAAAAGGGTTACCAGTCAGATAAGACTTGACTTTTATTAGGTGTGTTGCTGATCCAGTTCCTGGTTTTTTCCTAAGACCATTAATTGAGAGAGGTTGTTCCTTTAACCTCCTTCCCTGAAAATATCTTCCATGCAACTTTATGTTACTTGACATTGTTTTGCAGCACAATCTATTTTTGCCTGTTTTCAAAGAACTCAGGAAGATTATCGTGAAGACGACTTTAACAAGTTGGCAGCCATAACACAGAATGAACACATGAAAAACAATGAGCTCATGGGAAACTTAAGGTATTGAAACAGAATTTGTCCCAAGTTGCTGGTCCCTTAAGAAACTCAATCTGCAATCCTCAATTCTCAATCTTTAAGATTAACCCTATTAACCCTTTCAACCCCGAGATTGAAGTATAAA
>NC_142683.1:4630000-4745000 GCF_964200805.1 Pocillopora damicornis
ACGTATATCATTTTTTTTTTCTGGTTCAAAAGAAAAGGTTGGAAGTAAATGTGGGTGAAAAGTGAAATTTACTGTCTATCATTGTAAATATTAGAAAATCAAGGCAATACTGTCTTAATGAGAAAACGTTAACGATTCCCTCTTTATCAAATGAGACAAACGGGAACGAGTTTTGAGTGATATAACTAAGCCAAGACTGCCACCGTCATTTTGGATCTCCGCCTGAGTACATTTTAGTCACGTGCTAGGCAACGTATAATCAATAACAAGATAGAATTTTATTTCAGGCCTATTTATCAATTTTGTGGTGTGTAACTTTCGCATTTTAGTACGTAATATCTACTTTGAATCTTCAAATTGTCTTGAAACTTAAAAGAAAATTATTCTTTAAAAATTCACTAAAAATCGGTGGCTAAAATTGTTTGTTTAGGTGTTATTTGATTTTCGTGTTTAAACTTGTAATTTCGTCAGTCGCCGGCATCTTTCGTTGCTTCACACATGAAAAACACACGATACGAAACGTAATCATCGATTTTGTTCTCAATCGCACGCCATAACAGAAAAAGCTTTTGAACATCTGTAAACTCCGAGCACTTCGCAGTAAGTGATATTTTCAATGAATCTTCGGATTGTTTTCAAGTTCAAGGATTGTAAATTACAATTTTATGAAAAACGAAGGTTGTTCTGTTATTTCAGTGTGAATCCTTGCATGCCTGCCAGTCGCTGGCGCCGCTTGTTGAAATTAAAACGAAAAAAAAAACTCTTTTAAGATTATCATTGGCTTCTTTTTCACCTCACCACTATTCTTAGCAACAAAGGTCGCCATTTCGTTTGTTTACTGCTCGCCAAAAACTATCAAATGTACTCAAAAGCCCAAAATCGAAAAAAAGTTTACAGGAATCGACCAATCGAGCGAGCGAGCGAGCGAGTGTTAATCCCCACATCGTATCTACAACTCGCTCTTGCGCATGCGCGCAATTCACGAGTTAACTTTATTGGAACCTTTTGTTGTTCAGAGATTTTTCCTGTTGCCCTGTCTAACTGCAGCAGGGTCTGTAATGATTGTTTAGTGCCATGAAATGTGGTTTGTTTGGGGAATTTGCCAGTGGGAGGGAGGGCAAAAATTCAGGGGCTGTGGTCAAAGTTCCATGGAGGGAGTCCAACTGTTGTGTCTGGCTGGTTTTTATTGAACATTAAATTTTCCTAGGCCTGTTTTCAGTGCAAAGCAGTGTATGTACTCCTATAGACTGTTTTCCCTTCCTTATCTATAAGCTTTGTGGACTAACTTTTCCACCCCCTGAACTTCCCTGTCCTTGCTTCACATAGAGCTTAGACATAGGAATCCCATGTAGGGCATATAATGATAGGCTGAGGGACTGCACTAGAAAGGTACAATGTAGTTTTCAAGCCCAGGTTACAATGTAGATGAGCCAGCGATCCTCAAAAGTGGAAACTGTTTGTTCATGAAACTTATTGTGAAAATGTTTCTTTTCTCACTGCAGCCAGCAAAAGTAAGGTGTATTACAGAATTCCACCAGAACCTGATCTTGGAGTTGTTATTGAAGAGGAAAATGAGAAAGAGAAAGATAAAGATAAGCCATAAGTAAGAACATTTTGAAGTTACAGAATGGTATTTAATGTAGTGAGGGAAGTATTGCAATATGGCTTTAGTTTTGCCATACTGTGTTTTTCAAATAAGTTATCTTACCTGGGAATGTAAATTGCCTTTGTTATGCCTCTTAAACCTTTCACTCCCAAGATCTCATTACTCTTTCTCCTTACTGTTCGCAGTACAATTTGTATGGTGTTAGTTTGGAGAATTTGGTTTTTTATCAATTAATAATCCCCAAATCAATGTTTTTCTTTTTTCTCATCACTTGTCTGCTTGATATTGTATTGGTAAATGTAAGGAGAAAATCTGCCTTGGTCACTCATGGGAGTTAAATAGATAATGATATTAAAGTAATATTGGCAATGATAATGATAATGAAAACTTAATTGAATACAAAAGGTCAAACAGTTAAGTGACACACTTTATTTTTTAGATGATATGATATTATACAAACTCAGTTCACTTTGTTTATCAATGCAACTTAATTATTTACATGTGCAGTGCTTCTTATTTATTACAAAACCAGATAAATTCAAATGAATCCACTGTACTTGAAACAGTCTTATGGCCTGGTGTCTAACTGAGAAGCCCCTCATTTTATAGTTCTATATATGATTGTAAGCATTATGTGGGTTCTGAGGTCATTAACATGTAAACTCTTCTGAATAATTGTTCAATCCTAAGAATTTTTCTTACATATAAGAACAAAATAATGAATGATTTTCAAATTTAAATGACAGGCTAATCCTTTCTTCAGTTACATCTATTTTTCAGCTGATAGTTACCAATAATGTTTGTAGACAAGGTTCTGTTTTTGGCTGAAAAATTGAAAGCCATCTGCATGTTCTCTGAATTATTCATATACAAATTAACCAACAACTTGGCTGCTTTTTAAAAGCTGATACAGCCCTTAGTTTATCATGTTCAATGTGTTTTCTGCTTGACTGAAACATATTAATTTGATTCAGTCCACACTTGTATCTCTTATTCAAGAATTCTCTTCACCTAAAATACTTACTATACACAGAAATCTTAGTACCATTGTTATTTCTAAGATCATGACATGACACTTACGAAATGCGCCACTAAAAAGGGTTTTAAGTTCTTGGAAAGAACCTTTCTACAACTTACATCTTTTTTTTTTATTTTATCTACAAAAAATTACAAACAGCTCACCCACAGATTTTCAAATATTTGTTTCACTTAAAAAGGAAAAAGTTTTGTTCAACATCACAAGTGACCGTAATTTTTCGTTGTTATAACTGTACATGAACCAAATCATAATAATTATACACGACGTTTCGTTTATTAAAATAATGAATACCAAATGTATTGAAAAAGTTCTGTAAAAATAACATTCTCAGTAGCAATACACTTCCATCGGAATGCTTCACAGGCGTACATATTGGATTTGATTAACCTTTTTTCAGTCCTACCACTCTGCCAAAAGTTAAAGAAAATGTGTAGAATTTGTTTTCGTGTCTCTCTTATTACTTTATTTCTATTTTTTTATTGATTTTATATAAAACCCAATTAATTTCTTTAGAAACCAGTTGAATTTCCCTCCACTCAAAATAAGCCAAACAGTTCACCAGAGCGAACGTGGACTACTCAATTATCTGAATATGATGGTTACCAGAATCAGTGACAACAAATCTCCCTGTACTGAGAACAGCTAGTGCAATTGGAGAAATTAATTCTCCTAAATTTTTACCTTGTGTTCCAAAGTTACCAACAAACTTTCCATTTAGTTCAAAGACTTGTATTCTATTATTGCCTGAGTCACAGACCATAAGTTGTCCTGACTTGTTCACTAACAGACATCCTGGAAAAAAAAACTCCCCGTTCCCATCTCCAACCTTTCCAAACTTGTACTGAAACTTTCCATTCCTGTCAAAAACTTTGATACAATGAACACTATTGTCTGACACTATGAGATATCTATCATACTGAATACAGTGCCAAGGATAAGTAAAAGAGCCCTTCTCACCTATCTTTTTTAGAAACTTTCCTTCAGGAGAAAATATCTTAATCAGTTTGTTACCTACGTCTGCAACAATGATATTCCCCTCACTGTCTACAGACAGACCCATGGGATTGTGAAGCTGACTATCAAGGTTTCCTTTCCCACCAAAACTTCCCACGAACTTACCCTCACCGCTAAAAATCTGAATTCTATGATTGTAACGGTCTGCTACAAAAATATTGCCATTATTATGAAATGTTATTCCCTGAGGATTGTCGAATTCTCCGACCATGACACCCTTCTTACCAAATGATCTTAAAAACTTTCCTTCACTACTGAAAATTTGAACTCTGTGGTTGCTTTCATCAGTTACAGCGATTTCGTCGTTAGCGTTCACTGCAACCCCCCAAGGCCCATTAAACTTTCCAACCGACAAGCCCTTTCCGCCAAAAGATGAAACAGGTCTAAACTGAAATGGTTTAACTCGGACAGTAAATTGACTGCCCTGCACATGTTCCCCATTTATCTTTACTATCGCTTTACATCTTCCTTCATCTCTTAGAGAATAGCTGATTTTATAGAGCCCATCCTTGTTGTCAATTGTTTGCAAATCCGTAGCGCAGTCGCGTCCTTGTTCGTCAATAATTTCCACCGTTACTTGGTCACCTTTATTGTAACACTGTCTCCATTTAAAGTCCCTTGTGGTCAAAGAAAACTGTGCTTGACGGTTAGCAATTGCTTCTTCGAGTCCTTTTCCCTCGGCGACTGACTGATTTGCTTTTGTTTGGTGCGCTATTTCAACCACTCCGATTTCTTCGGCGTTTATGGTGCTTAGCATCTTTGGGTTTTCCACGAAAGCTAAAACAGGAAGCTTTTCCGAGTAACGGTCTTTTGGCTGGCTTTGAGTTCCCTGAAATATTTCCTCGAATGATTTCTTTAGTTGAACGACTTCGGCGTGTGTGCTTCGTTTTAGAATTGTATCAGCTTTTTCCAACGATGATGCGATGATCTTTATTTCACTCTCGATCTCCTTCTTTTGCGTTGTTAGAGTTTCGAGGAATCTCTTCGTTTCGTCGTTCACTGCTACGATGATATTTTGTTTCCTCGCTTCAATAGTTGCAATCAAATTATCCACAAACTTCTGCACTTGTCTCCTGATGTCATCGTTTTGTTGTATCAATTTTGCGTAGTCTTCATTCAGTCGACTTAAAGTGTCAATCTTTGCTTGTAAATCGTGCTTCTGTATTTGAATTAGTGATTTTAGTTCCATCTTTTGTCTTTCCGCCTCTTCCTCTAGGTGCAATATGGCATGACCCGCATGATGTATCAAAACACAGCTTTGGCAAGCTGCCGTTTCGCAGTTCTTGCAGAAGTATTTAAGTTCTTCTTTCTCATGACGTTGTTTAGAGCAGAACAAGGGTCGTTTCAACACATCCTCGTAATCCTTTTCTTGAAAGTCTTTGAGCGCTAAAACACGGTGATCTTTATTGTCTTGAATGATGTTATGTGCAATGAGGCACTCTTCACACCAAAACATGCAACACTGGAAACAGTAAGAACTGTGGGAGCTCTTCTTTTGACAGTTTCCACATCCAACTTGGCTGGTTTTGCATTCTTTAATGGCCAGCACATCAATCAAGCCGTTCAGATAAAAACTGGTGGGAAGATCTTTCAGATCGCCACTATCTGGCACTCTGCTAACAACTTGGCATTTCGGGCATCTGATTGTGTCTCGTCCATGGCTTGATCTGTGCCAGTGTTTCAAGCATTGCAGACAAAAACTGTGAAGGCATGGGAGGTGTTTTGGATCTGTGTATATGTTAGTACACACTGGACAAGAAACTTCTTCACGAAGATTGTGAAGCAACGTTTTGATATCCATGGTTGGTCCGTCTTTTTTGAGGAGAGAGCGAGAACAGTGGCTTAAATTCTCGGAATTTGACTCGAAACAATGAAGTCTTTTGACTTTGTTTCTTTTCAAAGCTTTTCCGGAATTTTTTACGCGTTTTATGATTGTCTTTTCCATTGCATAAGCCAATCAGGGATCCTTGTCTCTGAAGCATGTCACGGAATGATTTGTCATGAATACTGATTCCCAAGAATGTAATTATAACCCTTAGGTATTTGGCTACTGCTAATCTCCTCCTGCAGTCAGGTCATATTGCTTTCATGCTGGCGAGAAGAGTTTGCGTTTAATCACAAGTTTTGCCTTTTGTCCTTCGAGCAAACAAATAAATTTCATAAATAGTGCGTTACTCGCCCTTAAATTTTGAATAATAGTGCGAGCCTTGAATGATTTCCCTGGTAGCTCAACTCGCGGGGTTTGTAAGGGTTGTTGTGTTTTAGCCGTCGCATTTCGCAACTTCGCGTTACAACACCGGACGCAGTGGTAGGAAGTGATAGACGCTAGAAACTAGAAGCTACGTTGTTGTCCATCCCGGCCTTTTTGAGACTTTTAAAGGCGCGTATCTCATGAAAAAAAGGTGACGTTCACATGCTGAGAATGTTTTGACAGACTTGCATAACAATTACCATATTCTTTAATTATTTTTTCACGCGTCTGCACCTATTAATGTTTGAACGCTGTAAAAAAGCCACTGTGTTATTATTTTCAGGTAAGAAAAAGCAGAAACGCTGTAGTGTATTGCGTTACCTAAGCGTTACTATAGTCACACTATATCCTGTAAGACACGATCGGTACATGATTGTAAAAGTACATTCCTATGTAAAAGTAGTATTACTGATTCCTAGTATTGTATTGTGAATATAGCTTGTTGATTCTTTAATAAAATTCAGTTGAGCAATAGCAATGAAAGGAGTAACTTGATTGAGTCTAGACGACACAACAAACACAATCCAAACACTCCGCCTTTGAACCGCCAGATTACCTTCCCTGAGATGTGGGTCATTTCCGCTTTTTAGCCCACAGTTCATCAAATACTCCGCTCTCTTCACTGCAAGAAAGAAGTAATTTGCCATCCTTTGCTTAGTTTGCTTTGGTAAATTGGGCGTTGGCCTTAGCCGTTTTTCCAACATGAAAAGCTTAAGGAAAAACGAGTATACATAGTTAATTTATTTCTATGCTACTTCCGTTCACGTAAAGCCCTCTCCTTCCCCTCCCTTTCTCAATTTGTCTTGTTATATGGAAACTACGATGTATAACTGGGTTTTCGTTTGGAGCAAAAGACGGTGCCATGATGAAAGCGAAAATATTTCATTGCTAGCCAGACTTTGCTTGTTTTGCGGCTCTTGATAACCATCGGCTAAAAATTTTGACCGATGTTTTTAGTGGGAATGTCACGCAATATTTAGGGCCTATTTGTTGTGTTACTATTCAAGTAAAGCTGCGAAGGTCCCAATTTTCAGCATTCCTGTTTCATTTTATCTCTTTTCCGCTTTGCACCTTAAATCAAAATATTTGCGACCATCTAATTCTACCCTGTAATGCGTTTTTTGCTGTCTAGTGTATCAGGAAAGACAGTGATAAAGTGCTTTGATAAAATTTGCTGTCTAGTGTATCAGGAAAGACAGTGATAAAGTGGTGAAGGTAGCACTGATGAGGGAAGCGGCCAAAAGAGTCACTTTAGGACCTGATTCTCTTCCTTCCATCTGCTTCTACAGTGTACGTAATGCTCATTCAGGTAAGAGCGGTAGATGAGAACAATTTCATTTTCTCGTATTACAGAGGAATCTCTCTTTTCCCCATCGAACGAAGTCAAATTTTTTTAAATACCGAAAGATACTCCTCGATAAAGTTTGTATCTGTTACCTTTTCTGAATAGACACCTTTAGTCAGAGAACACTTTTTATTCTCCCGCGGATTCCCTCTTAATGGGGGTCCCTTTGTAGAACCTTTGTATCGGTTGCCTTCATCAAAGTGACACCTCTATCCATGGGACACTTTTATAGTACCGGCTGCCCCCCTGAATGGAGTTTCCTCTGTATAACATTTGCATCTGTGACACCTTCTTCCAAGGGACGCTTTTGTTTAACAGAGATTGCCCCCTTGAGGAGGGTTCCATTTAAAAGGCCTTGAGAAGACCTTGTAACATTCCTCATTGAAAACTCATGTTTATTAGGAACTAAAACGAGTTTATCAGGAACGAGAAGCTTTTCAGCCCGTGTGTGATATTGTTACTTTCTTTCTGTTTCTTTGTTTGTTGTGATTTGTCTGTGCGTTGTTGTTGTTGTTGTTTTATTTACCCAAAATACGCTTTAAGGTATAAGCAGCTTGAAAATGTCGTGTTGTGTTTAATATTATCTCTTGTTTTTGCTTTTTTGTTTGTTCTGATTTGTCTGTTATTGTTTTCCTTTTATTTGCCTCAAATCCGCTTTAAGGTATAAGCAGCTCATAACTGGAAGTAAAAGTCATTCGTTAAAAGAATTTGTAAGACAATGATTGATGTAGAAATACACCAATTGATTTATCCACGGGGCGGTTTTATCTAAATACAGTGAAACTTTCCTACAGGGGACACCTTGGAGACTAGAAGTAGGGTCCCATGAATTGATGTGCCCCTTCCTTGAAGGTAACAGATGTAGGGGTTGCGTCGTGGAACCTGCATTTAGAAAACACCGTTGGAACTAGAAAGAGTATCCTCTTAATAAGATTGTCCCTTAAGTCATAATTGATACAGAGATGTTTAAGAAGACAAGTTCCACTGTAATCCCACTTAAAACGTTTTTTCTTTCCCTTTCATTTTTGTGAAAGAATTTGACGCTTAATTGCTTCACCTGACTTGGATTCTATTTCCTGTTTTCCTCAAATTTTGTAGTTTAAGCTCGGTCAGTATATCAAACTTTTAATATACTGTGATTTTTTATTTTTTTCTCTCTCCAAAGAGGGTCGTCTTTCATCCGAACTGCAACTGCATCGCCACAGGATCATGTGACCGGACCGTCAGGCTCTGGGACATAACTACAGGTAGCTCGGTCCGGTTTTTCACGAGACGTAATGTACGTGTGAGAGAGTGGGTACTACTGCCTTTGTTCTCATTTTAGGTGATTTCATTTTGGTAACTTTGTAACTGCCATGATTTCTTGCCTCATCTTACAGGGAGCACTATATTCACTGGCCTTTTCACCTGATGGCCGTTACCTAGCTTCTTCGGGTGAGATGTGTTTTGTTTCCCTTGGGACCAACACAGCGGTCAAACGCCGGGCATGCGTCTGGGGATAATTTATTTCCGGCCGGCCGCGCGGCAGTTTACTCCCAAAACATAAGCAACAACCGCTGTCTCACAAATTAAGCGAAATAAAATTGAAGCGTTCATAGAAATTTGTAGAATGCAACAAAAGTAGGGAAAAAGAGAACTCGAGACGGGTATCCTGTTGAGTTACCATTCTTTTTCGAGCTTCGCTATGAAACTTATACGCTTTTACTGAAAACACCGTAGTTTGCTGGCTTGTGTGATTGTTTGTGACTCGTGTGAGACAACTTGATCTTGCCGGCCTGAATGCACGCTACCTGGTCATTACAACTTTGGCACATGCACACACGTTTGACCGCTGTGTTGTCATGACCATATTTTCATTCGCAAGGTATCATAAGACACGTTAAGTTTTTCCCTCTTAATGAGATTTCGGTTAGTTTTTTATTTAATGTGTTCTCTATCTGTTTCCTTTGCACTTTTCACTAGGAATCTCTTCTGACGTATACAAGGAAGTTTGAGCCATGCAGAAGTGGCTGCTAAATTGCCTAACTTTTTGCTCTTTAATTTGTTCCAATTATCGTTTAGGCCTTGATAAGCGTATTCTAGTTTGGGAATCTCGCAGAGGAGACATTATTGACAGAGCTTAAAGGACATTCAGACACAGTGTACTCTTTGATGTTAACTAGAGATGGGAATTTGCTGGCCTCAGGTTTGTTTTGCTTGTGCTTCGGTAAAACTAGTAAAGCCTCTCGTCATCTTTAATGACTTATTTGGCTTATCCAATTTATAGTTTTCATGTTTTTTATGGGTAGTGCGCTGTAAGTCACCCACATTACCGTAGACTGTGAGTGAATGAGGGAGTGTAAGAGTGTAGGTCCGCAATACATGCGTGAATTTTGAGTTAATAGTTATAAGCTTGTCGCTGTTGTCATCTTTGCTTAACAGCAGGAAAGCAGTTGCACATATTTCTTTTTTCTTCCAGGTGGAGTAGATAACTGTGTAAAGCTGTGGAACGCTCGCTCCATATGAATCCTGATGATGCCGACGATGAAGGAACAGACCCAAAGTAAGTGTTACAGCTTTATCCCTCAGTGTATGATTACATTTCGTGGCTTGATTACTCTAAGCTCGAGCTGTTGCGTCTGTTAGCTCGTTCTGTGCCGAATTATACGTAATAGTGAATCAAGATACAAGAAATGAAACGCGATAAAATAAAACCAGTAATATGTAATATGTAATATGTAATATGTAATTTTGTCAAAAGAATCTGAGTTTGGATAAAAGCCCGAGTGGAATATAGCTTGTTAATTTTGTGGATGGAGGAAAACCGAAAAAAGCCCCGAGGGTGTGCACAGTCCACATGTGACGTCAGGTCTGAGGAACGAACCCAGGCCAGCGCGGTAGGAGGCGGATGCTCTCACCACTGCGCCATCCCAGTTCCCTGTAAATATTTTGTTTGATTCTTTTTTTTTTTATATGTATGTATTCTTTCTTTGTCTCAGCCGCGCGTCTACCAAAAGCAACACATTTGAAATGGGTTCGCACCCAACCAAGAGGACTCCAGTGCACTGTTTACACTTCACGCTAAGAAATCTGTTATTAGCGTCAGGACCTTTCACAGCCTCATCATGAGGGCGTAGATGAGGGTAGGAGTCCAAGGGTGCTTTTGACCTCCTTGACTAAGACCCAATTCTCTCCCTCCCCCTCCCCCGTCTTAGCGCACAACTAAAAAATCCTCTTCCGTCCATGTCAATGGGACAAGACTATAGCTACATCATGTTGTACTTGTAAATGCTGTATAAACACAAATTTTGTAAATTAAAATCATTTATAAGCTTCAAAGAATGCATCACTTCATTCACTTTTTTTTCGTTTTTCTCCAAAAAACACTGAAACCTCGTGAAAAGATGGATATTTCTTTTTATGGATGGGAGTAGGAGGTTTCTAAAAAGTTAAAACACACCAAATAATGAGATTTGATGAGAAATCATCTCTTGTTGGTGCTTTTAATTCCCAAAAAATAGTTTGATGAGTTTGTTGATTTGGAAGCGCAGGAAAAACGCAGATGGCCAAGTCGCGATTGGTTCTTGTTTTGCATTTGATTGGTTGAGAGAATGGTGCGAGTTTTCCAGACCAATCGCAGAACTCTGAAAGACAAAACCTACGTCAGTCTGGATTACTTTTGACTCTTAATGGAGATTTGTTTTAATGGCTTGTTAGACTTGGATGCATATAACGAGCTTACCAGAAAAGGTAATTTGGTTTTTATCAACTGAGTTGCTAATGTAAATTGGCCACCGTTTAAAAGACTTTCTAGAGCTGACGTTACTGATGAAGGGTGAACGCACGAAACTCTTTACGTTGTCCGAATTACATTGTCAACTCAGTTGATAAAACCAAATTATCTTGTACTACCACCAACCAACGCAGCACCACGGTTTGTTCAGGATCTTACCCCTTTTATTACAAGAAAAAGCTCTGGCCTCACTGTGGTCCTATTTTCTAATAGGGTTTTTACATTTCACATTAACAACTTCCAGTCAGCAATGAGATAAACTATTTTATCGAATTTTACGAAAAAAAAGACAAAAGGAAAATCTGCGTAAATTTTGACAAGTATTCCATTTTTTGACAAAATTAACGCGCGAAATCATTGATTTTCCGCCTGCAGTATGATGGATTTTGTTCAATGAAGGCCTTAAAATGATTAAGTCTGTTGTTTTAGATGCGCAATAAAATGCAGGTACATTATTGAAAAGTAAATAATAATTTTGACTCAAAATTGTAAATTGATGGGCTTTTTTTAAATTAATTTCTTTGCTTGCAAGCTTTCTGTCCTACTCTGTGATAGGTTTTTTAAAATTTATTTCTTTGCTTACAAGCTTTCAGTCTTCTCTGTACTATCACGTTCGAAGAACTTTGAAGATGATAAACTGTCAGTATTGAAAGACAACTGCGTTAAGAGTTCAAAGATTAACGATCTTTTACAAAGAAAGGAATCAAACGTTAGCAAACTGGTCATAGCCCGTATCGCTTATTCTTCCCGAACGCATCTTAATCGTGCAAACTTTACTCGATGGCCGCTCATCATCTATTACGTGTTGCTTTTCTCAGGTTCTGTTTTAAACTCTGTAGTTATTTACGTCATACTTCGAAGTGATAAGCACGGCGAAACATTCTAGGCGTATTCTAGTATGGGATCTCCCAGAGGGGACATTATTGACAGAGCTAAAAGGACACTCAGACTTTGCTTCCAGGTGGAGTAGATAACTTTGTAAAGCTGTGGAACGCTCGCTTCATTTGTAATCCTGATGATGACGACGATGAAGGAACGGACCCGAAGAAAGTGTTACAACTTTATCCCTCAGTGTACAATTACAGTTCGTGTAATTGTGATAACAGTACTGCAACGAGACAAATGAAGAAACACTCGCAAATTTCATTGAATTAGGTAGCAGCGAATCCAAGGTTTGCATGAAAGTCGATGCATACGAAATATTCATATGGGTCGCGTGGCAATGCTGCATTTGAAGTAAAGAAGTTTATGTTTTGTTTAAGTCGCTATTTAAAATTAATTTGAATCAGATGACTATAAACTGACTCTGTAAAAACTTACAAATATTAAGAAGTCTGCTTACGTTCCAAAGTACAAAATAATGATAATGATTTCCAGTTTGGAATGGCAGGTTAATCCTTTCTTGAGTTAAATCTATTTTTCATCTGATAGCTACTGATAATATTTAAGGACAAGGTTCTTTTTTTGGCTGAAAAATTGAAAGCCATCCACATGTTCTCTTCATATAAAAAATTAACCGCAATAACTTGGCCACTCTTCACATGCTGATACAGCCCTTGGTTTATCAAGTTTAATGTATTTTCTGTGTTTGACTGCACATATTAGTTTGATTCAGTCAAACCTGAATCTCTTACTCAAAATTCTCTTCACCTAAAATACTTACTATATACAGAAATCCTATGTCCTTGTTATTTCTAAGACCTCAAGGCACTTACAAAATACACCACTAAAAAAGGGTTTAAAGTTCTTTGAGAGAACCTTTCTACAACTTAACATTTACTAACAATTTGCTAACAGATTTTCAAATCTTAATTCCACTTTAAGTGAAAACACTTTTGCATAAGGAATAATACAACCTTTCGTTTGTTAAAATAATGAATACCAAATGTTTTGAAAAGTTATGTAGACATAACATTCTCAGTAGCAATGCGCTCAGAATGCTTCACAGGTGTACATATTGGGTTTGATTAACCTTTCTTCAGTCCTACCACTCCGCTAAAAATTTACGGATATGTGCACCAAAGAATTTATTTTCATTTCTCCCTACTTTGTTTACCTCCATTTGTTAATTTTATATATAACTCAATTAATTTATGTAGAAAGCGGTTGAATTTCTTTCTGCTTAAAGTAAGCCAAACAGTTCACCAGAGAGAGAATCTGTACTACTCAATTAACTGAATACGATGGTTACGAGCATCAGTAACAACAAATCTCCCCGTACTGAGAACAGCTAATGCACGAGGAGTTATCAACTCTCCTAAATGATTACTCTTTGTTCCAAACTTACCTACAAAATTTCCATTCAGTTTAAAGACTTGTATTCTATAATTGTTTGAGTCACAGACCATAAGTTGCCCTGACTTGTTCACTAACAAAGATCTTGAATAATTAAACTCCCCGTCTTTTTCTCCCGGCTCTCCAAACTTGTACTGAAACTTTCCATTCCTGTCAAAAACTTTGATACAGTTATCACTATGGTCTGACACTATGAGATATCTGTCATACTGAATACAGTGGATAGGAAAAGAAAAAGAGCCCTTCTCACCTATCCTCCTTAGAAACTTTCCATCAGGAGAAAATATCTTAATCAGTTTGTTACCTGCGTCTGCAACAATGATATTCCCCTCACTGTCTACAGACAGACCCGAGGGAATATCAAGCTGACTGTCAACGTTTCCTTTCCCACCAAAACTTCCCACGAATTCACCCTCACCGCTAAAAATCTGAATTCTATGATTGTAACAGTCTGCTACAAAAATATTGCCATTATTATGAAATGATATTCCCCGAGGATTGTTCAGTTCTCCCGCATTGTCACCCTTCTTACCAAATGATCTTAAAAACTTTCCTTCACTACTGAAAATTTGAACCCTGTGGTTGCTTTGATCAGTTACAGCGATCTCGTCGTTAGCGTTCACTGCAACCCCCCAAGGCCCATTAAACTTTCCAACCGACAAACCCTGTTCTCCAAAAGCTGAAACAGGTCTTAAGTGAAATGGTTTTACGAGGATAATAAATTGACTTCCGTGCACATGTATCCCGTTTACCTTTATCGCCACTTTACATCTTCCTTCATTTCTAGGAGAATATATGATTTTATAGAGTCCATCCTTATTGTCAACTATTTGCAATTCCGTTGCGCAGTCGCGTCCTTGTTCGTCAATGATCTCCACTGTTACATGGTCACCTTCATTGTAACACTGTCTTCCTTTATAGTCCCTTGTGGTCAGAGAAAAGTGTGCTTGACGGTTAGCAATTGCTTCTTCAAGTCCTTTTCCTTCAGCAACTGACTGACTTGCTGTTGTTTGGTGTGCTATTTGCAACATTCCGATTTCTTCGGCGTTTATATTGCTTAGCATCTTTGGGTTTTCCACGAAAGCCAAAACAGGAAGCTTTTCCGGGTAACGGTCTTTTGGCTGGCTTTGATTAATTCCTGGAAAGATTTCCTCAAATGATTTCTTTAGTTGAACGACTTGGGCGGGTGTGCTTCGTTTTAGAATTGTATCAGCTTTTTCCAGTGATGATTCGATGATCTTTACTTCACTCTCGATCTCCGTCTTTTGCCTTGTTAGAGTTTCGAGAAATCTTTTCGTTTCATCGTCCGCCGTTGCCATGATATTTTGTTTCTTCGCTTCAATAGTTGCAATCAAATTGTCCACAAACGTCTGCACTTGTCTCTTGATGTCTTCGTTTTGTCGTATCAATTTTGCGTAATCTTCATCGAGTCGACCCAAAGCGTTAATCTTTGCTTGTAAATCGTGCTTCTGTATTTCAGCCAGTGATTTCAGTTCCATCTTTTGTCTTTCCCTTCTTCCTCAAGGTGCAATATGGCGTGATCCGTATGATCTATCACAACACAGCTTTGGTAAGCTGCCGTTTCGCAGTTCTTGCAGAAGTATTTAAGTTCTTCTTTCTCGTGCAGCTGTTTAGAGTAGAACAAGGGTCGTTTCAACATGTCCACGTAATCCTTTTCTTGAAAGTCTTTGAGCCCTAGAACACGGTGATCTTTATTGCTTTTAATGATGTTATGTGCAACGAGGCACTCTTCACACCAAAACATGCAACACTGGAAACAGTAGGAACTCTCGGAGCTCTTCTTTGGACAGTTTCCACATCCAGCTTGACTGGTTTTACATTCTTTAATGGCCAGCACGTCAATCAAGGCGTTCAAATGAACACTGGTGGGAAGATCTGCCAGATCACCACTATCAGGCACTTTGCTAACAAGTTGGCATTTCGGGCAAGTGATTGTGTCTCGACCATGGCTTGATCTGTGCCAGTGTTTCAAGCATTGCAGGCAGAAACTGTGACGACATGGGAGGTGTTTTGGTTCTGTGTATATGTTAGTGCACACTGGACAAGAAACTTCTTCACGAAGATTGTGAGGCAACGTTGTGATATCCATGGTTCGTCTGTCTTTTTGAGGAGACAGCGAGAATTTCGGAATTTGACCCAAAACAATGAAGTCTTGTCACTTTGTTTTATTTTTCAAAGCTTTTTTGGAATTTTGTTATGGTTATCTTTTCAATTGCATCAGCTAATCAGGGATCCTTGTCTCGAAATGAAAAGCCATCCGCATGTTCTCCGAACTACTCATATGCAAAATTAACCAATGACTTGGCCGCTCTTCACATGCTGATACAGCTGCTAGTTAATTAAGTTCGATGTATTATCTGTATTAGATAGAAACATATTAGTTTGATTCAGTCAACACTTGAATCTCTTATTCAAGAATTCTCTTACCTAAAATACTTATTATATACAGAAATCCTATAGTTCCCTTATTATTTTCTAAGATCTCAAGACACTTACAAAATACACCACCGAAAAGAGGGTTAAAGTTCTTCGAAAGAACCTTTCTACAGCTTATATGATTTTGTTTTTATTTATCCACAAAAAGTTTCGAAACCAATTGCACACAGATTTTTAAATCTTTATTCCACTAAAAGTGAAAAAATTGTTATTCAACATCATAAGTGAATGTAATTTTTCTGGTCATAATTGTACACGAACCAAATCATAATGAATAACAACACAACCTTTCGTTTCTTAAAATAATGAATACCAGATTTATTTGAAAAGTTCTGTAAACATAACATTCTCAGCAGGAAAACGCTTACATCGAAATGCTTCAGGTGTACATATTGGACATGACAATCCTTTTTAACTCGTGAATTGCGCGCATGCGCAAGAGCGAGTTATAGATACGATGTGGGGAATGGCATTCGCTCGCTCGCTCGCTCGATTGGTCGATCCCTGTAAACTTTTTTTAGATTTTAGGCTTTTGAGTGCATTTTATAGTTTTTGGCGAGCAATAAACAGACGAAATGGCGACCTTTGTTGCTAAGAATAGTGGTGGGGTGAAAAAGAAGCCAATAATAATCTTAAAAGAGTTTTTTTTTTCCGTTTTAGTTTCAACAAGCGGCGCCAGCGACTGGCAGGCATGCAAGGATTCACACTGAAATAACAGAACAACCTTCGTTTTTCATAAAATTGTAATTTACAATCCTTGAACTTGAAAACAATCCGAAGATTCATTGAAAATATCACTTACTGCGAAGCGCTCGGAGTTTGCAGATGTTCAAAAGCTTTTTCTGTTATAGCGTGAGATTGAGGACAAAATTGATCATTACGTTTCGTCGCGTGTGTTTTTCCTGTGTGAAGCAACAAAAGATGCCGGCGACTGACGAAATAACAAGTTAACACGAAAATCAAATAACACCTAAACAAACAATTTTAGCTACCGATTTTCAGTGAATTTTTAAAGAACAATTTTCTTTTAAGTTTCAAGACAATTTGAAGAAGTTTAAAACACATGACATCATCCACCTTGTCAAATGATAGCATGATCATTTCAATTGTAACGCCTTCTTATCCCAACGTTACTTTGTTTCTTTGCTACATTAGCGAACACTGAACTACTGCTCGTACTCTAGATATGACAATCAACCACAAAATTCCCTAAACCAGATAGCATTAAACATAATCTAAAAAATCATGTGTCAATTCACGAGTTTGCTCACAGAGCACTTTGATTCAGTCCTATTACTCCGCCAAAAATTAACAGATACGTGAACTAAAGAATTTCTTTTCATTTCTTCCCTATTATTTTATTTCTCTTCATTTCTTAATTTCATTTGAAACTCGTTGATTTATGTAGAAAGCGGTTGAATTTCACTCTGCTCAAAATAAGCCAAACAGTTCATCAGAGCGAACGTGGACTACTTCCACTGTCAGCATCAACATATCTCCCTGTTCAGAGAACTGCTAGTACGTGTGGAATTGTGAATCCTCCTAAATTTTTACTTATTTATGTGTTCCAAACTTACCAAAAAACTTTCCATTCAGCTAAAAGACTGGTCAGAATAGCATTCTACAATTTCCTGAGTTACGCACCATAATTTGTCCTGACTTGTTCACTGACAAAGATCTTTGCACTTTCCACTAGGGATCTCTTCTGACGTATACAAGGGAGTTTACGCCATGTAGAAGTGGATGACAAATTGCCTAACTTTCCGCTCATTTATTGGTTAAGCGTTGATAAGCGTAGTCTAGTTTGGAATCTCGCAGAGGGGACATTATTGACGTAATAGAGGTGAGAATTTGCTGGCCTTAGGTTTGTTTTGTTTGTGCTTCGAATGAAGTCAAAGGAAAAAAGAATAAAACTAGTAAAGCCTCCCTTCATCTTTGCAAGTTAAGTAATGACTTCTTCGGATTATCCAATTTATAGCCGTTTTCATGTTTCTTATGGGTAGTGCGTTGTAAGTATATTACCCACATTGCCGTAGGCTATGAGGGAATGAGGGAGTGTAAGAGTGTAGGTCCGCAACACATGCATGAATTTTGAGTTGCTAGTTAAAAGCACGTCACTGTTTTCATCTTTGCTTCTCAGTAGGAAAGCAGTTGCACATATTTATTTTTTCTTCCAGGTGGAGTAGATAACTGTGTAAAGCTGTGGAACGCTCGTTCCATTTGTAATCCTGATGATGACGATGATGAAGGAACAGACCCGAAGTAAGTGTTACAGCTCTATCCCTCAGTGTATAATTACATTTCGTGGCTTGATTATTGTAAGCTCGAGCTGTTGCGCCTGTTAGATCATTCTGCGCCGACTTATACGTAAGTGTGAGTCAAGATGCAAGAAATGAAACGTAATAATATAAAACCAGTCAATATGTAATTTTGTTAAAAGAATCTGAGTTTGGGTAAAAGCCCGAGTGGAATTTAGCATGTTAATTTTGTGGATGGAGGAAAAAGCCCCCATTGCAGGAACAATGGAGTTGGAGTGACTGGTAGCGACAGTGTAAGGGACCATGGAACAAGAAAGAACGAGTTCTGTAAGTCCCTTCCTCCTTCGCACCTTCTTCCATTTTGGCAAAAAGGCCCTGATTGCTCTTCTTTGCGTTCCTCACATGTATGAATTGGTTAAGATGGCCTCCCTTACTTCGATGTCATACCCAGCCGAAAAATATTTACTCCTCTTAGACAGACTAAAATCAGTTACTCTCAAAAACTAAAGTGGGGTTTTTAAGTAAATATCGTCTTAACTTCCAAAAACTGTTTATCAATGGATCTAAAGAAACCTAATGAGAAGCAGGAGAGGGACGACATAAAATAAAATCTTAGCAGGCTACTATGAATCTTGACGAAACTGGTGCACATGAAGATATGATGTAAGGGAGGGAAAATGTTCTCTTGTAAATTAATAACGGTAATAGGACCATCTAGGATTTACAAGGAAATGTGTAGCAGCTAGAGGGGAGAATTAACAATCAGATCTTGGGAGTTAAAGGGTTGCCAGTCAGGCAAGATTTGACTTTGTGTTACTGATCCAGTTTTCCTGATTTATTTCTAAGACCATATTGAGAGGTCTTTTCTCTGAACTCCTTTCCTGAAAATAGCTGCCATTCAACTTTATGTTCCTTGATATTGTTTTGCAGTACAATCTTTTATAGCCTGTTTTTGAGGAAGTCAGGAAGATTATCATGAAGGCCTTAGCATTAGTTGGTAGCCATATCACGGGATGAACCCAGGAAAAGCAGTGAGCTCATAGGAACCTTAAGGTTTTGAAACAGACTGTGTCCAAAGTTGCCAGTCCCTCAAAACTTGATCTCCGATCCTCAATTCTCAATCTCTGACTCTCGATTTTTTTGAGAACTTCCAGGATCGAGGCTCAAGTCAAAGTTTATAGACATCTGAGTAGAGTTTGATGTGATAATAAAATTGTTTCCTCCAAATGGGGGATTGAGATCCTCAAGAAATTCTTCAGTTACGTGTCTCAATCCTAGATTCTGGAGCCTTGGTTCTCTGTCGTCTATTATCCCAAATGGCTTTGAGGTTTGAGAATGGAGTTTCAAGTTGAGACAGTGTCAAATTAAATACATTTGTAAATGTACATGTACTTTTCTAGTGGTTGACCAACCATTCTTTTTTATAAATATAGTTGTTACCACTACTTTTTTTAACAGTTATAATATACTGTGCTGTTATCAGCTAGTTATTTGAAAACCTCTCATGTATTATCCAACATTTGGTGTTGGTTACACTGGTAAACTGATAGAAATTATGCTCTATGAAGACAGTGTTAAAAACTTTGTAGCTTGCACATTTATACAAAATAGTAAACTGTAAAGAAAAGTCACTTAGTATGTAGCCTGTGTGAAGCCACCCCCTGCCCTTAAAAAAAAACAGGATTCTTTTTTAGAGTTAACCCTTTAACTTCCAAGATCTGACTGTTAATTCTCCCTTCTTGCTTCTGCACTTTTCCTTGTAATTGATCATGAGAATTTGGATTCTTGATTGTGAGAACAACTTCTACCTAATAAGTTTTAGTATCCTCATTACCTGCTTCACGGATGATGTGCGGATATTATAGGGAGAAGTTACATGTGAATCACATCTGGGAGTTTAAGAGTTAAGGATTGATTTTCTTTGGATAACCAGGGACTAAGAAGTTTTTTTTCTGTGTTAAGAAAGTTGCTCCACAATCTAAAAGGATGTGTAGACTTAATTGGAACCTTTTGTTGTTCAGATATTTTTCCATTTGTCCTGTCTAACTGCAGCAGGGTCTGCAATGGTTGTTGGTGCCATGAAATGTGGTTTGTGTGGGGGATTTTCCAGTGGGAAGGAGGACAAAAAATTTAGGGGCTGTGGTTGAACTTCCATGAAGTGAGTCCAGCTCTTGTGTCTGGCTGGTTTTTACTGTACATTAAATTATTGCTGTTCTTCAGCACAAAGCAGTGTACATACATGCATAAACCCTTTTCCCTTCCTTATCTCCAAGCCTTTTTTTTAATGGATTAACTTTTCAACCCCCTGAACTTTCCTGTCCCTACTTCACACTGAGCTTGGACATAGGAATCCTATGCAGGGTGTGTAATGGTGAGCTTAGGGACTACATTAGAGACAAGTGGAAGGGTACAATGTAGTTTTCAAGCCCAGGTAACAATGCAGAAGAGCCAGTTATCCTTGGAAGTGGAAAATATTCCTTCATAAAACTTTGAAAATGCTTGTTTTCTCACTGTAGCCAACAAAAGCAAGTTGTATTATGGAATTCCACCAGAACTTGATCTTGGAGTTGTTATTGAAGAGGGAAATGAGGAGGAGGAAGATAATATTTAATTTAGTGAGGGAAGTATTGCAATATCGTTTTAGTTTTGTTATACTATGTTTTTCAAATAAATTATCTTAACTGGGAGTGAAAGTTGCCCATTTTATGCCTCTTAACCCTTTCACTCCCAAGATCTCATTACTCATTTTCCTTACTGTTTGCAGTACAATTCTTATGGTGTTAGTTTGGAGAATTTGGTTTTGGATCAGTTAATAATCCCCAAATTTATGTTTTTCTTTTTTCTTATCACTTGTTTGCTTGATATTGTATTGGTCTTGTAAGAGGAAAATCTGTCTTGGTCACTCATGAAATTTAAATAGATAATAATAATAAAGTAATACCAGCAATGATAATGATGATGAAAACTTCATTAAATACAAAAGGTCAAACAGTTCAGTGACACTTTATTTTTTTGGATGATATGATATTCAATATACATAGGCAGTTCAATTTGTTAATCAATATAACTTATTTAGGTGTGCAGAGCTTCTTATTTATTATAAAACTAGATAAATTCAAATTAATCCACTGTATTTGAAACAGTCTTATGCCCAGACCTCCAATTGCCAAGCCCCTCATTTCAGTTTTATATATGAAGGTAAGCATTATGTGGGTTCTGAGATCATTAACAAATAAACTCCTACAAATATTTTCAATCCTAAGAATTCTGCTTTTCAAAGTACAAAATAATGATAATGACTTCCATTTTGAAATGGCAGGTTAATCCTTTCTTAAGTTATTTTTTAAAATCTATTTTTCAGCTGATAGTTACCAATAATGTTTGCAGACAAGGTTCTGTTTTTGGCTGAAAAATTGAAAGCCATCCCCATGTTCTCTGAACTATTCATATACAAAATTAACCACAATGACTTGGCCGCTCTTCAAATGCTGATACAGCCGTTGGTTTATCAAGTTCAATATTTTTTCTGTGTGACTGAAACATATCAGTTTGATTCAGTCAACACCTGAATCTCCTATTCAAAAATTCTCTTCACCTAAAATACTTGCTATAATAAAGAAATCATAGTCCCCTTGCTATTTCTAAGATCTCAAGGCACTTACAAAAAACACCATTTAAAAGTTTAGAGTTCTTTGAAAGAACCTTAAGTTTCTACAACTTAAATGGTTTTTTTAAATTTTATCTAAAAAAATTCACTAACAACTTTCCTACAGCTTTTTTTTTTATTCCACCTAAAAAACTGAAAAAGGTTTTGATCAAGTGACTGTAATTTTTTTTTGTTATAATTGTACATGAACCAAATCATAATGAATAACCACAACCTTTTGTTTGTTAAAATAATGAATACCAAATGTATATTAAAAGTTCTGTAAACATAACATTCTCAGTAGCAATATGCTTCCATCAGAATGCTTCACAGGTGTACATATTGGATTGGATTAACTTTTTTTCAGTCCTACCACTCTGCCAAAAGCTAACGAATATGTGCTCTAAAGAGTTTCTTTTCATTTCTTCCCTTTCACTTTACTTCTATTCATTTGTTAATTTTAAACTCAAGTGATTTATGTAGAAAGCGGTTGTCAATCTCACTCTGCTCAAAATAAGCCAAACAGTTCACCAGAGTGAACGAGCACTACTCAATTATCTGAATACGATGGTAACGTTCACGATGAGCAACAACAAATCTCCCTGTACTGAGAACAGCTACTGCTCTTGGATATCTGAATTCTCCTAAATTTTTATTTTGAGTTCCAAACTTACCAACAAACTTTCCATTCAGTTCAAAGACTTGTATTCTACGATTGCCTGAGTCACAGACCATAAGTTGTCCTGAATTGTTCAATGACAAACATCTTGGATAATTAAACTCCCCATCCCTTCCTCCCTGCTTCCCAAACTTGTACTGAAACTTTCCATTCCTGTCAAAAACTTTGATACAATGATCACTATTGTCTGACACTATGAGATATCTATGATATTGAATACAGTGCATAGGATAGGTAAAAGACCCCTGCCCACCTATCTTTCTTAGAAACTTGCCTTCAGGAGAAAAGATCTTAATCAGTTTGTTACCTACGTCTGCAACAACGATATTTCCCTCACTGTCTACAGACAGACCCGAGGGATAATCAAGGTCTCCTTTCCCACCAAAACTTCCCACGAACTCATCCTCACCGCTAAAAATCTGAATTCTATGATTGTAACAGTCTGTAACAAAAATATTGCCATTATTATGAAATGTTATTCCCCGAGGATTGTTGAATTCTCCGACCATGTCACCCTTCTTACCAAATGATCTTAAAAACTTTCCTTCACTACTGAAAATTTGAACCCTGTTGTTGAATTGATCAGTTACAGCGATCTCGTCGTCAGCGTTGACTGCAACCCCCCAGGGACAAGAAAACTTTCCAACCGACGAACCCTCTTCACCAAAAGATAAAACAGGTCTAAGCTGAAACGGTTTAACACTGTGCACATGTTCCCCGTTTACCTTTATCGTCGCTTTACATCTTCCTTCATTTTGGGGGGAATAACTGATTTTATAGAGTCCATTCTTATTGTCAATTATTTGCAATTCTGTTGCGCAGTCGTGTCCTTGTTCGTCAATGATCTCCCTTGTGGCCAGAGAAGACTGTGCTTGATGGTTAGCAATTGCTTCTTCAAGTCCTTTTCCTTCAGCAACTGACTGACTTGATTTTGTTTGGTGTGATATTGGCAACATTCCGATTTCTTCGGCGTTCATGGTGCTTCGCATCTTTAGGTTGTCCAAGAAAGCTAGGACAGGAAGCTTTTCCGGGTAACGGTCTTTTGGCTGGCTCTGATTAGTTCCCTGAAAGATTTCCTTGATTGATTTCTTCAGTTGAACGACTTCGGCGTGTGTGCTTCGTTTTAGAATTGTATCAGCTTTTTCCAGCGATGATTCGATGATCTTTATTTCACTCTCGATCTTCGTCTTTTTCGTTGTTATAGTTTCGAGGAATCTCTTCGTTTCATCGTCCGCCGCTGCGGTAATAATTTGTTTTTTCGCTTCAATAGTTGCAATTAAGTTGTCCACAAACTTCTGCACTTGTCTCTTGATGTCTTCGCTTCGTTGTATCAGTTTGGTGCAGTCTTCATTCAGTCGACCAAAAGTGTTAATCTTTGTAGACTCCAGCCAAGAGTTGATTTAAAAGAGTAAATTTATTCCTCGTTCACAGTCATAGAGTAAATTAAACGCATCTGATCATGTAGAAGGTGATGATGTAAATGATGTAAATGATACAAATGATGGTTCGACTGAAAGGAAAAATTACATTATAAATTACAATAGATCCAAGAAAATTGACGAACAAAATGAAAACGAAAAAAGGACTAACGACTTACAGATATTTCCTCCTACTGAATTGAACGGGCCGAGTGAAATAGCCGTTGATTGAAAAACAAGAACTTGCCGTAACAAAGGGCCAACACTGAATATATATTACAATGAAAAACGAGAACTTAAAAAGTGTAATCAAACAAGTCACGTGGAGATCAAGGGTTAAAATTTAAATCAAGGGTAACGCACGTACGTGAGAGGTCACGCACGTTTGAATCTTACAATCTTTGCTTGTAAATCGTGCTTCTGTATTTCAATCAGTGATTTTAGTTCCATCTTTTGTCTTTCCGCTTCTTCCTCAAGGTGCAATATGGCGTGACCCGCAAGATGTATCAAACACAGCTTTGACAAGCTACCGTTTCGCAGTTCTTGCGGAAGTATTTAAGTTCTTCTTTCTCATGCCGCTGTTTAGAGCAGAACAAGGGTCGTTTCAACACGTCCTCGTAATCCTTTTGGAACGCGCCCGAAAACCCTAAAGGACCTGATTAAATATTCAAAACACTGATCAGTCATTCTGGGCCCGTGTTTTCGACGAGTTTTAACAACGACTACTCATCTCTTGTTTCCTCTTCTGCCGAAAGAACAGGTACGTTAATTTTTTTTCCTCCGTGAATGGCTAATGCACTATGGTGAACTTCTTTTGATTTAGATCGCTTCGAGTCCCAGAAAATGTCTTTACAGAACAAATTATATTGACATAATAATCAAGGATTAGTGTTAACCCTTTACCTCCCATGAGTGACCAAGAGAGAATTTCTCCTTACAATATCAATACAATATCAAGGATAGAAGTGATGAGAATAAAGTAAAATATAAATTAGGGGATTATTAGTTGATCCAATACCAAATTCTCCAGATTGACATCATAAGAATTGTACGGTAGACAGTAAGGAGAATTACTAATGAGATCTTGGGAGTTAAAGGGTTAACTCCTTTTCGAATGACCAGCCTTAGAGAGCTTTTAAGAAGTATTGAGGTATTATACTCTGAAGCACTTAGATGAAAATAATTCTTTGGTACCACTTTAAATCGCTACGAGGCTTCAAGTTTGAGCACTGTTGTTCAATTTTTTTTTAATCGACGTTACTATCTGTATGGTGACCGTTCATCTTTTAGTGAGAATAATCTAATCCTAAGTATTAACGTTCTTATTAAACAATTACTTGGTTTATGAAGTAACTTATACTTATTGTGCTTCCTGTTTCCAACAAGTTCGCCTTTGGAGTCTCGACACTTTCAGTTCCTTAGTCTCGTTCAAGGGACATAACTACCCAGTGTGGGACCTGCAGTTCTGGAAGGGGACTACCAGAAATAGTTAGATTTCTTAACTAATTATTTCTCTTTTTTTTCCACAACATGAATTCACTTATTTCCTAGAACAGAAATCTAGCATATCGAAGCGTCTTCTCTTCACTCAAATTTATCATCTAAATATTTGTTCATAGTTTATTTTTGGTGTATAATTTTGCAGATATCCAGCTCTTCTATACATAAACCCTGTGATCTACGCATTCCTGTGCCCTGAATTCAGGAGAGGAGTTCTCAGACATTGTTGCTTCTGTTGTTCAAACAATTGTCCTTTGGGTCGCGTGGAGCCTGTCATCTAATATGGACGAATCAGAGTAGCAAATAAACGGAACAGCAACTTTTCCGCTTATGTTCATACTGCATACATATTTTTGGAGTCACACCACAAAGCGACAACGTGCGTGGAAGTATAAGGCCCAAGGAATAATGGGAGCAAGACACGTCAATATTTTGGCGTCTGTCTGGTCTCTGTCATAAACTGAAGATATCCTC
Organism: Pocillopora damicornis; assembly: GCF_964200805.1. NCBI lineage: Eukaryota > Metazoa > Cnidaria > Anthozoa > Scleractinia > Pocilloporidae > Pocillopora > Pocillopora damicornis. The sequence continues at coordinate 4,655,755 of NC_142683.1, forward strand.
ATGTTTGTGCACGCACCGCATCTCTGTATTTAGGTGCACTCCGCTGACCCAGAAGCGACAACAGGCGCGGTGTGGGAGTGACTATTAACGGGCATGAAACGTGGGGGAACATGGAAGATGCAAGAATTAACTCTGCATTCCCTCTTGTGCATCCCATTGTATTTTGGTATAACTCAAGGGAATTAAGGTAATTTTGATAACTGAAAAAAAAAAAACCCCGATCGGTCTTCCTTACGACTCTCACAGACATTAGAAGACCTTCCTTACTTAGATGCCTCACCCCGCTTAAAAATACTTACTCTTCTAACACAAAGTGAAATAAGCTATTATTAAGACTGAATTGGAGTGTTACGAGAATATCGTTATCAATTCCCAAAACTATTCATCCAAGGGTCCTCAGAAGCCTAAGATGAAATAAAATCGTAGCAGGCGCCATTATGAATCCTAACGAAAAATAGTGCACATGAGGTCTTAAAACTGAGGTACGGAAAAAAAATGTACTTTTGTTCAAGTGATTCTTGCAAATATCCCTCATTAATATCTAACAAAGAATCTTTTGCAACAACCCTAGTTTATGTTCTTGTCACAGAGATGTTTGTTTGATCACCTAAATGCTAATCTTTTTCTGTATTTATGACTAATTTATACACCAATTTGCTAAATTTTATTGTCCTGTAATAAGTTAACAAAACTTCCAACAGCAGTCTCGGGCTCAGAGTCAATACCTCTTCGTGTTTTGCAGTTGTTTGACGTCATTCCTAGCTACGTTAAATATGGGAAAACATAATGTACTCCTACAATCTTCCTCTACAATGCAACTGAAGTATTAAGGTTGCCTTATGTGGGTGCTTTACATGTTTTCGTACATGACCTGTCTACCCTACGATTATACCACTGACATGGATCCCAAATTATTCGGGGCTCAACCATTGAAAAAATGAAAGATTTCTTCATTTCTGATCGACCTGCTGTCTTCGTATCGAAGTTTGCCACGTTCTTGTTTGTAAACGTATCTCGTCATCAGGACTAATCCGGTGATTACGGGACGATTTACAGCAGCAGCAACAACAACAACAACAACAAGCAAATTTGATGCTATTTTTCCTAAATTCCGGGCAAAAAAAAGCGTATACAGCAGTACTAACACAAGAGCTTGATGCCGGTGCGATAAACATGAACCATACCATTAAAAAATATTTCGTCACTCCAGGCACTCTGTCAAAAACTTCATACTTATCCAACATGCTGCCCAAAATACTTGGTCCCCAGCAGAGAACGAAGCCAAACACGGCTACAATCAACAAACGAATAGATTTTGACTTGTGTTTCGCCACAGCGCTGTGAATAGCTCCATTTTTGCTTCTGTTCCACAAGCGAACTGCAATTCTTGTGTACGCAACTGCTATATAGGAAAGAGGCATGATAAACGCCACAAAAAAGTAAATCGTCTCGGAAAGCTGAATTTGCCAAGTAGATCGCGATGTGTCACAGAGCATATACTGTCTACATGAATCATTGTTGTTTTCTGTCTGACAATAGGTAAAAGTCTGTACCTTCACACTGTGAACAAACGAAATGGAAGATAACGCAGCATAAGCCCAAATGACTCCAGTCATCATTAAATATGAACGAGGAGGTCTGGAAATCAGACTCCTAAAAGGCTGTAAGATGTTTTTATGTCTATCCCACGCAATAGCAGCTAACGTGCTAAAAATAGCGGCTGGGCATGCGCGGTCTACAAAGGCAAACGCTTTACAAGACCGAATATCTCTCTTAAGCCGACCCCTGTAAGGATTCATAACGATTACAAGATGGAACAGTAGATGAGTCACAGATAGATGAAAAAGTAAAAAGCTGGCAAAATTTTTGCGTAGTTGTCCACTTCGTAACATTACGAAGATGACAAAAATGTCCAACACGCCGCCGACTCCGAACACAATGGCGTAGACAACCCAAGAAAACACCGCAATTGTATAAACTGAAGAACCATATGTCAACGGATCGGAGTACTCTGTGCTATTAGAAGTGAAATTTTCAAATGTCACATTCATTGTCTCTTGCAGTTTTAAATCTGTTATCCTTGTTAAGGTTTACTGAACCAAATATCCGTAAAACCACTCACGAATCGCGAGTTTTGTACAAAAACGAATCCGGTTGCACCGCCGAGGAAAATTATCCTTGCGCAAGCTGTAGTCACAATGCTTACCAATGATCTTGGAAATGACAAGCGCGCCCTGTAAAAAGGACAAAAATGGATTTAAGGTCAGAATGTTTACAATTTATCTCTTGAAAGCCTTATACTGGAAGACAAGTACTCAATTGACCGACTTGCACAAAAACAAGAACAACTGAAATAACGTTTCCATGATAAAAAATCTATAATTTTCGATAGCCATTTTTTTTCCAATGTGATTTAAAATATTTGCGTTATTGCGCGGAATGATTGGTAATTAAATTTCAACAGATTAAAACCTTATGTTGCTTACTAGTTGGTGGAAGTGGAGAAAGAAGATGTGATAGAGAAGTTCCACGCCAGAAAAATACTCCAAATGCCAAACTTCTCTGTTTAAAAGCTTCTTCCTGTTTACACTGAAGTTACGCAGAATATGAACTTTTGATAATATAGAATGAGTTCTTTATTTAAGTCAATAAAATGTCAATAAGATGTTCCCGCGCACAACTTTCTTGTCTTAGGCTTATGACGATGAGAGGATAATTGTTCGAACACTACTATGATTATGTAAAACGAAGACACTAATAAAACTTAAAAAAATATTTCAAGGTAAACCTCGGTGGGAGGTTTTTCAATAACTTTATTGATTAACTGGCTTCGTCAGTTGCGTATTTGTCATTAGGAAGTTTTTGTTGTGGCTTAGAAAAGTCAAACACGATTACTTTTCTCGATAACATGAAGAGCCGTTGTAAGATGAGCTTAGGATTTTTTTTAGTCCTTAAAAAAAAAAACTAAGAAACTCTCTGTCGTACAAGTTCCTTCGGCGAGACAGTTATTAAAGTCCATTGTTGACAGATGTCAGGTCCATTTAAATGCACGAGATATCTAGCTTTTAGTTGTTGGTTTTGCTAAATTAAAAGTCTGGTACAGTTGTGTATTTAGCTGCTACAAAGGAAGTAAAAACATTTGCCCATTAAACGCAAATGTAAGAAATTAAAACCGAACTTGCTGTGTGACAAAGAAATACGACTACCGCCCAGGTAGATTTGTCTTAATTAATTTTAATTCGTTTTCGTAGTATTTTCTTTCTAAATTAATATCCTTTCTTTTTCTTTTATATTTTTCCCATTCCCACAGAGATTTTTATTATGGAGAGTTCAGGATTACTTTAGTTTTGCTTTAGAGCACTTTTCGGTTGAGCGTTGTAAAACCAAAACCACAGTAATCCCAATAACCAAAAGTAAGGAACAAAAATACCTTCAAAGCAAACTGCCCAAAGCGCGGGAAAACACGGATGACCAAATCGTGATTGGTTTTAGTTTTGCATCTGATTGGTTGGGAAGTAAGCGCGGGTTTTCTGAACCAATCACAGAGCAGGGTGAGGCCAAATCGACGCAGATTAGACACTCAAATGAAAATTGTAGTATTTCACTCTTAGATGTGCCAACTTCCTCTAAACCAACCAAATTCAAAGCCAATCAGAGCTCAAAGTAAGAGCAGGGAAACTACCTAAAGCGCGGGAAAACGCGAGCGACCAAGCTAAAACCAACCAAATTCAAAGCTAAAAGCAACTGTGACTTGGTCACACGCGTTTTTCCGAGCAGGGTGAGGCCGAATCGACGCAGATTAGACACTCAAATGAAAATTGTACTATTTCACTCTTAGATGTGCCAACTTCTTCTAAACCAACCAAATTCAAAGCTAAAACCAACTGTGACCTAGCCACCCGCGTTTTTCTGAGCATCAGTTAGAATGTCAGTTTTAATCGATTGGCGTTTTTCCTTGGTTTTGATCCTTTGGTTTGTTGTGTTTGCTTTGGGTTTGGTTTCACGAAACTTGGTCGGAATTCGTCTTTTCCATCCAAATTACTTTTTGGTTTGTTCTTACTTTTGAGGAGGTTTTGTTCCTTGCAAATTAGAGCGTAAGTAATCATATCGGCCGATCAGAAGAAAGGAAAATACATTAAGGAGCCAATCAGAGCTCAAAGTAAAAGCAGGCAAACTACCTAAAGCGCGGGAAAACGCGGGCGACCAAGCGGTAATTGGTTTAGGCTATGTATCTGATTGGTTGAGAGGGTGGTGCGAGTTTCTTGGACCAATCACAGAGCAATGTGAAGCAAGACCAATGCAATCGCGGATTACTTTCGAAACTTGCTTGAAAATTTCTCAATTTTAGTGTGAAGGTTTTATGCTGATTTTGACCAATTAATTACGTTTCAGACATAGTTTGATGCTACACTGGTTTGCAGATTTAATGAATGTAACCGAAGAAGTTACAATTCATAGACCCAACGTTTCGACACTCCTAATTACGTTTCCTAAATGATCCAAAATTTCGAGACACATTTCGTTCTGGTTTCGCCGCATGTATTTGTGAAGGAATCGAACGACAGGTAATTTCCGCTTTTTTTTTTCGAATAAGAATAACTTTATCTTGGTCAATAAAAGATCCAGAAAGTTTCGGTCCAAAGACACAGGCTCAAAACTAAGACAACAAATAACTTGATAAGGCATAAATTAATTACGCCCAAATTAATAACGCACAATGGCGCAAAGTGCTACCAACAGTATTTATCGCTCTTCTCCTAACTTCATCCGGTAAGCTTGATCGTAAGTAAGAATTTATCTCTGATCCGTAAATATTGAAAAACTTGTAAGGGAAAAAACACAAAAAGCCTTCGTCATTTCAATTTAAGATCAATTCGTAATATCATCAATTGCACAGGTAAAACTATATGACAAATGAGTTTCTCTTACCCTGAAGCTAGCAGTGAATTCTATGTAAATTGAACATCTTATGATGCGAGGAGCCAATTTATTTGTGGCACCGAAGACAAAGGTTCATCTTTTCGAAATTTGTTATTTTACCTAATAATATTTGTTTTTTAAGTCTGCCTAACAGCTGAAAAAAGAAATGATCTGAACGTTTTAGCGCTAAAAGGTAAACAAAAATCTTTTCAACTAACGCTTAGTGGAAGTAATAATTTTGATAAAAGCGTTTCAAGCATTTCTCTGGCTTCTTTTTTGTCTGAGTTCAAATTAAACATAGAAGACGCAGTTCCTTCTAGTAGGGACTATTGATTTCTTAACTAATGATTTCTCTAAATGGTTCAACTGAACTCTTTTACGAGATAAAGACAAATTGCGTTAAACAGGGCGCATTCTGATTCAGTATTATGAGTCGAAGCCGGCCAATCAGAACAGAGTTAAAAACAGCCAGCTATCGAGGAAGCGAACTCAATACTTTAATGCTGTTATAGGCAAAAAACCGCGGCGAGAGACAGCATCACAAATGCATTCTTATGAAAAGATGGATATTTCTTTTTATGGGAGGGAGTAGGAGGTTTTTAAACAGTTGAAATACACCAAATATGGAGATCAGAAATCATCTCTTGTAGCGGCTTTTATTTCCCTAAAAATTGTCTGATGAGTTTGTTGATCTAGAAGCGCAGGAAAAACGCGGGTGATCAAGTCGCGATTGGTTCTTGTTTTGCATCTGATTACGTTGAGAGAATAAATGGTGCGAGTTTTCCAGACCAATCACAGAACTCTGAAAGACATAACTTACGTCAGTCTGTATTACTTTTGACACTTAATGGAGATTTGCCTTAATGGCTTGCTAAACTTGGATGCATATAACGAGCTTACCAGAAACAGTAATTTGGTTTTATTAACCGAGTTGCTTATGTAAATTGGCCACCGTTTAAAAGACTTTCTCAAGTTGATGTTATGAGCGTTCGCCCTTCGTTAGAGCGAAGGCCTAACGAAGGTTTTTGATAGAGGGCTGACGCTCGTAACGTCAGCTTTAGAAACTCTTTACGTTGTCCAATTTACATCATGAACTCAGTTGAAATTAGTTAAACCCAATTATCTTGTGCTACCACCCACCGACGCAACACCACAGTTTCTTTAGGAAGTTACCCATTTTAATAAAAGGAAAAACTTTGGCTTCGCTTTGGTCCTATTTTCCGACTATGAGCAGCTTATCAACTTGCATTTTTGTCTTGTGTCAGGTCTGTTGTTTTAGATGCGCAATAAAGTGCTGGTACATTATGAAAAGTAAATAATAATTTTGATCTAAAATGTAAATTTATAGTTTTTTTTTTTTTTTTTTTCAATTTCTTTGCTTGCAAGCTTTCAGTCCTCTCTGTAACATACTATCACGACCGAAAAACTTTGAAGATGATACACTGTCAGTGTTGAAAGACAAAGATCTTTTACGAAGAGATGAATCAAACGTTAGCAAACTGGTCAAAGCCCGTATCACTTAATTCTTCGCAAACGCATTTTAATCGTGCGAGCTTTACTCGATGGCCGTTCATCATTTGTTACGTGTTGCTTTCCTCAGGTGCAGTTTTAAACTCTGTAGTTATATACGTCATGCTTCGAAGTGGTAAGGCACGGCGAAATATTTCAAGCTTTTTGATTTGCCATTTGTCCTTCACCCATCTGCTGTTTCACTTCGTCATTCCGATGTCACAGCTAGTCCAGTCACTTTTCTTGCTATCATCTACATCATGCAAAGCTTGGGTACTCGTCAGCTACACCTCTGCGGCGGCCAGTTTCAGTAGTTTGGCTGCTATTGCGTGGGACCGACACAGAAACGTATTACGGCCTTTTCAAAGCTTATCACCCAGAAAACTGAAGACATTCCTACTCCTGGTTTCCTCGATTTGGTGTTACGCCTTCATAACATCTCTCCCGTTTTTGTACAGCATCAAGAGTTCCTCTGGAGTAATTTGCTTCCAAAAAAACGATGGCACTGAAAGTTGTAGAGATTATAGCTACTGCACGTTAACTGCAGACTGGAAAGATCAGCTTACAAGAACCTTCTACTTTGTGGTGGCGTTTGTCGCTCCTCTGTTGTATATGATTTTCGCCTACGGGAAGATCGCCGTAAGTTTATGGAACAGAAGCAAAAATGGAACAATTCACAAGGCAGTTGCCAAGGCTAAAATGAAATCAACTCGCTTAATGGTCGCTACTGTCCTAGTTTTTGTGGCCTGCTGGGCGCCAACCTTAGTATTGCAACTACTGGAGGTGTATAGCATAGTAGAAAATTTATCATCTAAATATTTGTTCATAGTTTATTTTTGGTGTATAATTTTGCAGATATCCAGCTCTTCTATAAACCCTGTCATCTACGCATTCCTGTGCCCTGAATTCAGGAGAGGAGTTCTCAGACATTGTTGCTTCTGTTGTTCAAGCCATTGTCCTTTGGGTCGCGTGGAGCCTGTCATCTAATATGGACGAATCAGAGTAGAAAATAAACAATAAACGGAACAGCAACTTTTCCGCGTATGTTCGTACTGCATGCGTGCGTGGACCACTTAAGCGACTGGTGACAAGTATAAGGCCCAAGGAATTATGGAAGCAAGACACGTCAATATTTTGGCGTCCTCTGGTCTCTGTCACAAACTGAAGATATCCTTATGTTTGTGCACGCACCGCACTGTATTGAGGTGCGCTCCGCTGACCAAGAAGCAACAACAGGCGCGGTGTGGGAGTGACTATTAACGGGCATGAAACGTGAGGGAACATGGAAGATGGAAGAATTAATTCTGCATTCCCTCTTGTGCATCCCATTTTATTTTGGTATAACTTAAGGGAATTTTAATATATTAGAAAAAAAAGTCAATCGGTCTTCCTTACAACTCTCGCAGACATTAGATGCTTAGGAAGACCTTCCTTACTTAGATGCCTCACCCCCGCTTAAGAATATTTGCTCTTCTAAGACAAAATGAAATAAGCTATTTTTAAGACTGAATCGGAGTGTTACGAGAATATCGTCATCAATTCCCAAAACTATTTATCCATGGGTCTTGAGAAGCCTAAGATGAATTGAAATCCTAACCAAGATGAAGAGATGAAGATGAATTATGAATCCTAATGAAAAATAGTGCACACGAGGTCTTAAAATTGAGGTACGGAAAAAAATGTACTTTTGTTAACGTAATTCTAGCAAAATAGACAAATGGATTGAGATACAGAGGTCTATAGCAACCCCAGTCATTTTACCATCCTTATTTAGTTTTCTGCAGGTATATTTCTTTGGCCCGTACCAGTACCCGTTTGTTGGGGACAATTCGCAAAGAGCTTTTTTTGACGCGTGGTTGTAGAACACAACGCTTTAATCCAGATCATCTCATGCTTGTGCACAACCTTCAGATACAGACATTTCCACCCTTTGTGATATTTTTGTTGCCTCGAATTGATCTACGCCTACGGTAAAAAATATTCTGTGCAATAAACGGTGGGGAAAGTACAAAACTGCAACAAACGAACATTGCATTCACAGTCCCCGGCACGAAACTACTCTTATACAAAACCATGTGCTACTAAGCCACGTGGCCAAATCAATATCAGTTCGCATTTCGTTCATTCGGTCGCTAGTCGGCCCCAACACCATTATTTACAAGCGCGGTAATACTTCGGTGAATTATATAGTGTACCACAAAAATGCGATTGAACCGTTAAAAACAAGGCTTCAAAATTGTAGATCGCCCATTGGATCACTCACAGTTTCTTTGGAAACTTATCCTTATATTCATTGGAAGAATTAGCCTAATAGGATTTTTTTTCCTGCGTGCAACCCGCCTACAATATCCTTCATTAATATCTAACAAAGAATCTTTTGCAACAACCCTAGTTTATGTTCTTGTCACAGAGATGTTTGTTTGATCACCTAAATGCATATTTTTTTCTGTTTTTATGACCAACTTACACACCAATTTCTTAAATTTTATTGTCCTGTAATAAGTTATAGACAAAACTGCCGACAGCAGTCTCAAGCTCAGAGTCAATACTGCTTCGTGTCTTGAAGTCGTTTGACGTCATTCCTAGCTACGTTAAATATGGGAAACATAATGTACTCCTACAATCTTCCTCTACAATGCAACTGAAGTATGAAGGTTGCCTTATGCGGGTGCTTTACATGTTTTCGAACATGACGTGTCTATCTCACGCTTATACCACTGACATGGATCCCAAATTATTCGGGGCTCAACCACTGAAGAAAGCAAATATTTCTTCATTTCTGATCGACCTGCTGTCTTCGTATCGAAGTTTGCCACGTTCTTGTTTGTAAACGTATCTCGTCATCGGGACTAATCCGGTGATTACGGGACGATTTACAGCAGCAACAACAATAACAACAACAACAACAAGCAAATTTGATGCTATTTTTCCTAAATTCAGGGCAAAAAAAAGCATATACAGCAGTACTAACACAAGAGCTTGATGCCGGTGCGATAAGCATGAACCATACCATTAGAAAATATTTCGTCACTCCAGGCACTCCGTCAAAAACTTCATACTTATCCAACATGCTGCCCAAAATACTTGGTCCCCAGCAAAGAACGAAGCCAAACACGGCCACAACCAACAAGCGAATAGATTTTGACTTGTGTTTCGCCACAGCGCTGTGAATAGCTCCTTTTTTGCTTCTGTTCCACAAGCGAACTACAATTCTTGTGTACGCAACTGCTATATAGGAAAGAGGCATGATAAACGCCACAAAAAAATAAATCGTCTCGGAAAGCTGAATTTGCCAAGTAGATTGCGATGTGTCGCAGAACATATACTGTCTTCATGAATCACTGTTGTTTTCTGCCCGACAATAGTTCACAGTCCGTACCTTCACACTGTGAACAAACGAAATGGAAGATAACACAGCATAGGCCCAAATGACTCCAGTCATTATTAAATATGAACGAAGGGGTTTGTAAATCAGACTCTTAAAAGGCTGTAAGATGTTTTTGAGTCTATCCCACGCAATAGCAGCTAACGTGCTAAAAATAGCGGCTGGGCATGCGCGGTCGACAAAGGCAAACGCCTTACAAGACTGAATATCTCCATTAAACAGACCCCTGTAAAAATTCATGACGATTACAAGATGAAACAGTAGATGAGTCACAGATAAATGAAAAAGTAAAAAGCTGGCAAAATTTTTCCTTAGTTGTCCACTTCGTAACATTACGTAGATGACAAAAATGTCTAACACGCCGCCGACTCCGAACACGACGACGTAGACAAGCAAAGAAAACATTTCAATTTTATGTAAGGAAGCATCTGTCCATGAACCGGAGTACTCTGTGCCATTAAAAGTCAAATTTCCAAATGTCGCATTCATTGTCTCTTAGAGTTTTATCAAATATCCATTAAACCACTCACGGATCGCGAGTTTCGTACAAAAACGAATCCGGTTATGCTGCCGAGGAAAACTTGTCCTTGCGCAAGCTGTTGTCAAAATGATTACCAATGATCTTGGAAATGACGAGTGCGCCCTGTAAAAGGGACAAAAATGGGTTTTAGGTGAGAATGTTAACAATTTATTTCTTGAAAGCCTTATACTGCAAGACAAGCACCACTTATTGGACCGACTTGCGCAAAAACAAGAACAACTGAAATAACGTTTCCATGAATAAAAATCTACTATTTACAATAGCCGTTTTTTTGTCAATGTGATTTAAAATATGTGTGTTATTGTGCGGAATGATTGGTAATTAAATTTCAAAAAATTAAAACCTTATGTTGCTTACCAGTCGGTGGAAGTGGAGAAAGATGTGATAGAGAAGTTCCAAGCCAGAAAAATAATTCAAATATCAAACTTCTCTGTTTAAAAGCTTCCCCCTGTTTAGGCAGAATATGAACTTCTGATAATAAAGCATGGGATCTTTAATTAAGTCAATAAGATGCCAAGAAGATGTCAAAAAGATGTTAACAAGATGTTCCCGCGCACAACTTTCTTATGGTAAGAGAGGATAATTGTTCGAATACTACTGTGATTATGCAAAACGAAGACACTGATAAAATTCAAAAAAATATTTCAAGGTAAATCTCGGTGGGAGGTGTTTTAATAACTTTATTGATTAACTGGCTTCGTCAGTTGCGTATTTGCCATTAGGAGGTTTTTGTCGTGGCTTAGAAAAATCAAACACGATTACTGTTCTCGACACTATAGAGAACCATTGTAAGATGAACTTAGAATTTTTTTCGTCCTTAAAAAAAAAAACTAAGAAACTCTCTGCCGTACAAGTTCCTTCGGTGAGACAGTTATTAAAGTCCATTGTTGACAGATGTCAGGTCCATTTAAATGCACGAGATATCTAGCTTTTAGTTGTTGGTTTTAGTTAAAAGTCTGGTACAGATGTTTATTTAGCTGCTACAAAGGAAGTAAAAACATTCGCCCATTAAACGCAAATACAAGAAATTAAAACCGAACTTGCTGTGTGACAAAGAAATACGACTACCGCCCAGGTAGATTTGTCTTAATTAATTTTATTGTTTTTTAGGGGGCACGGTAACGAATCTTGCAATCTGATTGGTTCTTTACCCGGTCAGTATTTTCCTATCTCTGCCCACGGGCCACGGTAACGCTTTCGTGAGTCGCCGAGTACATCCCAACTTTCGTCATTTTTCATAAATATACCTCGGTTTCCGGCTGGGCAGTATTTTTAAGCAAACACGTCGGTCACTACCTCAAGCCGATAAATAACTTATGAATCCTCTCTTTTCTCTATCAAATCGCGCTGGTTGACAGAAAAATATTGGTTTCAGAATGAATTTGTATAAACAATAGTGTCATTACGTTAGTTGACAAGCGGCCAAAAAACCGTCTGCAATTAATTTTAATCGTTCACAAAAAGTACCCAGAAAGTTGAAACGTGTGGTATTTGGTTACAGTTAAACTGAACGATGGAACTTTCATTCATTTAATATCTGAATTTTCTCGAGCAATTTGTTCATGGTGAAAGAGCGAGCAAAGTTTTAATTTAAGTTCTACAACAAATATACGCTCCCGGTGAGTCTTTCCAATTCCGTTCAATTTGGACATTTGTACCGTAAATTGCACAACAGAAATTGAAGGAATTTTTTGAGAAAAGGCCGCATTAAATTCCCTTGTGTCTCGTTGGAGTTTGCCGTTCTAATTTAGTTTTTGTGAAGGAAAGACCAGAATTAAACACGCCACCACAGCAAACAAACGAGCAAACTCTCACAACTTCAAAATAAAAAAATTGAATTTACTCACAATTACTTTCCTCGCCGTTTACTTAATGAACAGAGGTAAATCTTCGTACATGAATGAATGGTCGATGAGAGTGAATAATACTTTCCGTTAGATCTATGACTGATTTTGAAGAAAACATTGTCGTGACAGTCCTTTCCAAACTAGTTCTGTTGGTTTTCAAATGTTCCTACGCTTTTTTTTTCTTGCGCGCTCTCTAATTGACAGGTGTCAGATTGTGACAGATACCTGTAAAAATAATGTTTCAATGTTTGTTTGGAAGCCTTTTAAATCACCTTCATCGTTACGGAAATGAAAATGTTTCGCTGAGGCATCTCTCTTAAATTTGCATCACCTCTATTTCAACTACCATTTACTCACTCAAAAATTGTTCAGTTTATGGAAGATCTTGCCGTATTTACGGCCATAAATCATTCCGGTTCTTTCGGAAAGAATTTGGTCAAGTTTAAAAACAATAAATATGTTATTTACCGGCTAAGGGTCGGTCCGTATGGTGAAAAACTGTGACCTCGGTCTTGAAAATGGCCTACGGCCTCGGGCAGCATTTTCAAGACCGAGGTCACAGTTTTTCACCATACGGACCTCCCAGCCGGCAAATAACATGTATTTATTTCATTTTCTTAGTTAATTTTTTATTTCTGAATTTATTTTCTTTCTTTTTCTTCTCTTTTTTCTCAATTCCTAGAGAGATTTTCACCATGGAGAGTTCAGGATTACTTTAGTTTTGCTTTAGAGCACTTTTCGGTTGAGCGTTGTAAAACCAAAACCACAGTAATCCCAACAACTAATAGTAAGGAACAAAAATACCTTCAAGAACCAACGAAAACTTCTAAAAAAAAACTAAGCAAACTGCCCAAAGCGCGGGAAAACGCGGATGACCAAATCGTGATTGGTTTTAGTTTTGCATCTGATTGGTTGGGAGGCTAGCGCAGGTTTTCTGAACCAATCACAGAGCAAAGAGAAGCCGAATCGACGCAGATTAAAATGAAAATTGTACTATTTCACTCTTAGATGTGCCAACTTCCTCTAAACCAACCAAATTCAAAGCTAAAAGCAACTGTGACTTGGTCATCCGCGTTTTTCCGAGCATCAGGTAGAGTGTCAGTTTTAATTTATTGGCGTTTTTCCTTTGTTTTGATGCTTTGGTTCATTGTGTTTGCTTTGGGTTTGGTTTTACGAAACTTGGTCGGAATTCGTCTTTTCCATCCAAATTACTTTTTGGTCTGTTCTTACTTTTGAGGAGGTTTTGTTCCTTGCAAATTAGAGCGTAAGTAATCATAACAGCCGATCAGGAGAAAGGAAAATACACTCAAGAGCCAATCAGGGCTCAAAGTAAAAGCAGTGGTGTGAGTTTCTTGGACCGATCACAGAGCAAAGTGAAGCAAGGCCAATGCACTCCCGGATTACTTTTGAAACTCATTTGAACTTCTCAATTTTAGTGTGAAGGTTTTAATGCTGATTTTGACCAATTAATTACATTTCCAAAATGATCCAAAATCTCGAGACGTATTTCGTTCTGGTTTTGCCGCATTTATTTGTGAAGGAATCGAACGACAGGTAATTTTCGCGTTTTTTTTTTTTTATATAAGAATAACCTTATCTTGGTCAATAAAAGATCCAGAAAATCTCGGTCCAAAGACACAGGCCCAAAACTAAGACAACAAACAACTTAATAAGGCACAAATTAATTACGCACGAATTAATAACGCACAATGGCGCAAAGCGCTACCAACAGTATTTATCGCTCTTCTCCTAACTTCCGGTAAGTAAGAATTTATCTCTGATCCGTAAATATTGAAAAACTTGTAAGGGAAAAAAGTGTTTCGAATTGGGCTAAGAACAGACACACAAAAAGCCTTCGTCATTTCAGTTTAAGATATATTCGTAATATTATCAATTGCACAGGTAAAACTATATGATAAATGAGTTTCTCTTACCCTGAGGCTAGCAGTGACTTCTATGTAGATTGAACATCTTATGATGCGAGGAGCCAATTTCTTTGTGGCACCGAAGACAAGGGTTCATCTTTTCGAAATTTGTTATTTTACCTAATAATATTTGTTTTTTAAGTCTGCCAAACAGCTGAAAAAAGGAATGGTCCGAACGTTTTAGCGCTAAAAGGTAAACAAAAATCTTCTCAACTAACGGTTAGTGAAAGTAATAATTTGATAAAAGCGTTTCAAGCATTTCTTTGGCTTTTTTTTTTGTTTTTTTTTTTTGTCTGAGTTCAAATTAAACGTAGAAGACGCAGTTCCTTCTAGTAGGGACTATTGATTTCTTAACCAATGATTTCTCTTTTTTTTTCCACAACATGAATTCCCTTATCTCCTCGAACAGAAATCTAGTATATCGAAGCGTCTTCTCTTCACTCCCCCCCCCGATTCTAATTCCTGTATTGGAGTAAATTGTAATAATTTTCCAAGGTGTTTGATCGGCAAAGTTTAGTAATAGATAATAAACCTCTGTGCGAGAAAGCAAATGGGGGTGAAAAAGACTAGTGACTAGAGGTCGGCCCATTACCCTTTGCGAAAATGGATCAATGTCAGTATCTGAGAAACTGTGCACCTGCTTTTCCCCTGAGCCAACATTTACCTTAGCTTGTTATCAGTTGACTGCTGTTTGGTTAGGGAAGGGGTAGATGCGCAGTTCCTCAGGTACTGACATTGATGAGCGAAAACATACAAACAAATCTCTAAATGGTTCAACTGAACTCTTTCACGAGATCAAGACAAATTGCGTTAAACAGGGCGCATTCTGATTCAGTATTTTGAGTCGAAACCGGCCAATCAGAACAGAGTTAAAAACGGCCAGCTAGCGAAGACGCGAACTTAATACTTTAATGCTGCTATAAGCAAAAAACCGCGGCCAGTGACTGCGTCACAAATGCATTCTTATGAAAAGATGGATATTTCTTTTTATGGGAGGGAGTAGGAGGTTTTTAAACAGTTGAAATACACCAAATTTGGAGATCAGAAATCGTCTCTTGTAGATGCTTTTATTTCCCTAAAAATTGTCTGATGAGTTTGTTGATCCAGAAGCGCAGGAAAAACGCGGGTGATCAAGTCGCGATTGGTTCTTGTTTTGCATCTGATTACGTTGAGAGAATGGTGTGAGTTTTCCAGACCAATCACAGAACTCTGAAAGACAACACTTACGTCAGTCTGTATTACTTTTGACACTTAATGGAGATTTGCCTTAATGGCTTGCTAAACGTGGATGCATATAACGAGCTTACCAGAAAAGGTAATTTGGTTTTATCAACCGAGTTGCTAATGTAAATTGGCCAACGTTTAAGAGCGACGGTCAGGAAATATCGACCAAAATCTTAATTTCGTGGCAAGAGTTGAAAAATCGCTTTCTTTCGTTTTTTGTTCATAAGTAGCTTTTAGGTAGATAAGATACCTGATGTGGATTGTTCCCGCCAAAAGCTTTTTATTTTTTAGAAAAATTAGAATATCGGTTTTTGTGGTCGGAGTCACAAAATTGGCTAATCATTTACGTGAAATTTGCATACATCAACTTGCCTCTCGCTCGCAAACAAAGTCGCACGGAGAAATTTGGACACTTTATTTCAACAGAATCACTGATCTTCTTTTACTAGAAGATTCTTTTAGAGCAAAAGCGACACTCACCGAGCAGAAATTATTCAAAAATGAGGAATAGGTTTTATGGATAACAAAAACTCCGTTTTGTTATTGATTTTCGACGGCAATATTGCATATGTGGTATAACTCCAAATTGACTTCTTTCTAGTTAAATCCCACATTTAGACATACATCTAAAACATACCTGAGAATTAGCTTGGGTTATTGAAGGAAATCTCTATAAGGCGGTATCGAAGTTAAGGAATGTTCATGGTGGGTCGGCGGTAATTGTGTAAACACTTCCAGTTTCGAAATCCATGAAAGTGGATATTTGATCCCCAAACACTTATTTTTCTTAATCCTAGTAGGTTTTACAGTTGCAAAGTTGCGTTTCTTCCTAAAGGGTGAGATAGAAAAGCCAAACTGGGTGAGTTTTGCCATTTGAAACGCTAAACTCTTTGTTTCGTGACTAAACGTGATATCGGGGAGTCGATCAGTCACGGAATCACAATATTATCAATGCATTTCTTGACGGCGTATGAGAACAGTGTAAGGGTATAATTGAATGAGTAAAACAGCAAGTTTTGGAAAATAGGGTTAAGGGTGTGAATAAAATAGAAGAACGTATGGAATGCCACGAGTAAACGTAAAAGATAAACCTCGCTCAACTTTTACGTTTACGTGCGACCTTTCAAACATTGCCTCTATTTAAATTACGCGCCTAAAAGCTACGTGTGTATGCACGTGAAATTTACGCGACAGTGGGAATCCACCCTTATTCACCTACCTAGACGCGAGCAGTAACCAATTAGAGAGCACTCATGTAGTAGGCAGTCGAGTAACATTCATAATACACCTACGCCAGACGCGCAACAAAGTTATTTCCCTTTTTCACTTTCTTATTTTACCTTGAAATCAGTCTTGAGGTACCGCTTTGCCTCCTTTAAAGCTTCCTTTTGTGTTTTTGCCCATGTAAGACCCATTCCGTTTTCCCCGAGCTGGTGCACAACGTTCACAAGATCTTCAAATGCCTGCGCACCAGAACAGCTTACGTAATCTAACCCTTGCAATGACTTGCGAGTCGAAGTGGAACAAACATGCAGAATTCTTAGCAGTGTACTGCGACTCATGGGTGTGAAATCATGCTCGGCAGAATATTTTTGGTACTGGCAAACGATTCGTTCAGGTATCATGTTCCGTACCACATTTGGAACTTGGACGACCTCGTTAGTTGACAATGTTATTGTCTTGGCTCCGAATGGAAGATCTTGAATTACATGGGAGCTTGTGATAAAGTCTAGGAAATGCGCTAATTTTGCTTCAGGTATGAATAACTTCGTTTGTGCATTGGTAGGCACCAGTTTCCCACTGCCATGGACTGCATCATGCTGCCTGGCGACCTTAAACCGATAACTTGTCAGGCCTGGGATTCACTGTTGAATTGTTGCCAAGCTAACCTTATCAGCCATTATGGACAATATCCGCTTGCAAGAATCCCTTTCGTTTGCATTTTTGTAGCAGTTTGCCAGCGTGTACATCAATTCTTTATCCAAACCACTAGAACAAGTGTGATTTCCAGTTTCGTTTTGTTTTGAGGACATAATAGATTCCTAGAGAAGATCTAGATCATTAGGCGCTATTTCACCAAGAACAGCTGAAACCGCTTGCTTGGCTTTGCGCTAAGGTGGTCAATAGGTTCTTCCGACTTCATTCCTGTAGTGCTTGTCTCGGTTTCTTCTAGGAGGGTTGATGGTAAATATAATGACGTTGCTTGTTCTAGTAAGTCATGTGCTACCACCGAACAAGGAGTACTTGCAGCAATTGGAAGGTTACACATCACGCCCTAGACAAGGACGCAAAATAAATATAACGTAAACCGTATTTAAAAAATTAATTGAGTACATAATTATCAAAGTTAACCAACACTTAGACAAAGATCAATAATCCCTCCTGATCTTTGTTGCCTTTATTATGGACTAAAAATGAAACCTTTTTTGCTGCCTTCATTTATGATAAAAAGTGCCTAATTTATTACATAAAATACCTTTCATTATGACAAATAAGTACGAACTTTAAAGCGAGTAGTAAAGGAACCCGGAGTGGTATATTGGAAACTCGAAACGTTTTTCTGGGCGTTATTCACCGTATCCTTAACCTTGAGAAAATCACATGAACTCGTATCCCTGGCGGTATAAGGTGGAGGGATGCGTGTGTGTAGGTGGGGGCAAGTGGAAGCAAAAATGCAGTTTTTTTTAAATGAACCCTTTATTCTTTAAAGAACAATTTGGCCTCAGCTTACCATCGCGGACTTCGTGGTCTTTAACTTGTTGCCACTGCTTCAAGTTCTCAGATTTTGGTGAGAATAAAAATAGAAAATCCGCTAAATAAATTTCAACTGTGTGCAGACGCAAGGGCGACATAAAATGCACGGGGTATTAAACCTCTTCATTATCTGCGGAACTCAGGAAAAACTGACGTAGAAGGCACAAAATAAGCATATGGCATTGTTTTCTTGGATACCAGCACACAGTCTGAGGTCTACGAAATCGGTTAATTTGTGCTCTCTATCCCTATTCGTTACATTTCAAGGAAAGGCAGTAAGGAAACGGGGCCCGCTCATGCAGATTTTGTAATGATAAGGTCCCTATCCATTTTTTTTTTAAATCTTTTTTGCCCCGCGGGCCTTGTTTGGTGCCACTGTCAATAACACTATTTCCATTGAGTGCCAGTTCAGAACTTACAGAAGTCTCAATGATCTCAGCTTCCTCGTAAGAAAGGTTCTTGGTCTCCGGAAGCTTTGTGGGCAGCTCCCCTATTTTCTGCATGTCAAGATTAACCCGGCTGTTGCGACAAATACCCGTTGAGAATCGATGGAAAATGCAGGTTTTTGCTGATACGATATAATCACTATTCTGAACAACCACGGTCTTAATTTACACAAGTAAGGGAACCTGTTTTAAAAAACTTAAATGATAGATTTTCCTGCCCTTTCCTATACTTCAACTCTTCAATTCCCTACCCTTTGATATACCTGAAGCCTGATGAAGGTACCCTTTAAGGGCTGAGTCTCCCTGTAACTATCTATAAGCCATCAGGGAATGTGCTTTAAAAAGCTGTAATTTTAGGGGTCCGGTGAAGGCTTCTAAATTTACCTTTTTGCTGCTACAATCACTAATATAAAATGTTAGAATAATGAAAGGAAAAGAAACATGTAAATAAACAAAGGCTATTGAATTTACGACCGTCACGGCTACTTAATTATTACCGCCATTTTAGAGCTGGTCTGTTTGGTTGAAAAAGATGAAAAATGATGTATACATACCTGAACCAACTGGATTAAAAATTCCAGTTTCTTCCATATCAAATAACAAGCACTTTTGCCAAGTCCTCTTTCTGCCTTTGCGTTTTTTGGGCTTGTCCGCCGTTCTTCGAGATTGGCGGAGGAACTCAGCACAGATTCGATCCTCGACGCCACCCAATACCAAGGGATGAGCGGTGCAGGAGACAAATCGTTAATTCCGAAAGGTCTAACTCCGAAGAAAAGGATGTAGATACTCTTCCCAAAATAAGTTCGATTTCGGTTTCTACGTCAGTTATTGACAAGGAAGACTTATGACCCGCGATGTCTCTTTTGCAGTTCAGAAATGGAATAACCTTAGTTGCAGTTGATCTGCTCCTATCTCTGGGGTCATAAGAGCAAGAACCGCCGACTAAGGAGCTAAAAGAGCACTTAACGTCCCTGATGACACAAAACTGGCAAAACAAATTCACCCCAACTTCGCTAATTAAATATTTCCTCTTTGTATTTAATTGACTAATTCAATTTACTACGGCTAGTAAACTGCTTCGAGCTTTAGCCAACTCTGTCATTTCTTCAACAAATAATAGAAATGAATCCTCACAATTGAAGAAAATATCAATGTAAAAAGCATCTACGATTTTTGTCTTTCTATTCCGATTCTTCTGAAACCAAAGGAAGCGGAAAAAACAAGTATAAAAGTTAAACAGGTTAGCCGAGAGCTAATCAAATTACATCCTTATATTTATCAGGGAAAACATCTTACACTGAAAAGGAAAACTTCCACCTTAAAAATGAGAAAAAATAACATCTCTTTGGCCGATTACCTTTTTTCAATAAAAAAGGACGAAAAGCTCACACCAGAATCGTTTTCAGTACGCTTTCGTGTATATTCCGGCCTGCTGTGTAAAAACTCCGCTTGACGTTACGGTCACGCAACAAGAATTGTTTACTCAGCCGTTGTAAAAAATTTGAATGAATTACTGTCATTTCAAAACCTTCGCGTAAGGCACTGTAAAGAAAACCCATGCTGATTCTAACATATTATCAAGGAAAACCTTAAATCCCTCTAATGACATAGTTAAAGGAAAATCTGAATTATACCACATAGTGAAAAAAACATTTGAATTAAGGAGGTATTTGCGGGATTTTTCACGTTTGAAAATACAGCACTTTCCTGCGCGTTGTTTGCTATTTATGAACAACAATAAAGATAAGTCATATAGTTTCTGGGAAAGTACAGCACTCACTCTATCAAAATTCGGTGTCATGATCCTTTGAATCGTTTTTCCTTGAAGACCAAAAGTCAGTTTAAAATATCAATTTCACACTTGCTTGCGGGACCTTTCGGGATCGTCGCGGGTCAAATTTGTTTTTTCTCAGTTTTCTCAGAATTAAAGCGCTCCGGAAGAAAAAGAAATACATTAAATTTCTTCTATTCTTAGTAGCTTTTAATAGTCGGAAAATAAGCGAAATTCATTTTTCAACTCTTGCCACTCAATGGTCGATATTTCCTGACCGTCGCTCTTAAAAGACTTTCTCAAGTTGATGTTATGAGCGTTCGCCCTTCGTCAGAGCGAAGGGCTAACGAAGGTTTTTGATAAAGGGCTGACGCTCGTAACTTCAGCTTTAGAAACTCTTTACGTTGTCTAATTTACCTCATCAACTCAGTTGAAATTAGTTAAACCCAATTATCTTGTGCTACCACCCACTGACCCAGCACCATAGTTTCTTTAGGAAGTTACCCATTTTAATAAAAGGAAAAGCTTTGACCTCGCTTTGGTCCTATTTTCCGACTAAGAGCAGCTTATCAACTCGCGTTTTGTCTGATGTCAAGTCTGTTGTTTTAGTGCAGGTACATTATGAAAAAGAAATAATAATTTTGATCTAAAATGTAAATTTATAGTTTTTTGTTTTTTTTTCAATTTCTTTGCTGGCAAGCTTTCAGTCCTCTCTGTACTATCACGATCGAAGTACTTTGAAGGTGATAAACTGTCAGTGTTGAAAGACAACGGTCTTTTACGAAGAAATGAATCAAACGTTAGCAAACTGGTCAAAGCCCGTATCACTTAATTCTTCGGAAACGCATCTTAATCATGCAAGCTTTACTCTATGGCCGTTGATCATCTATTACGTGTTGCTTTTCTCAGGTGCAGTTTTAAACTCTGTAGTTATATATGTCATGCTTCGAAGTGGTAAGGCACGGCGAAATATTTCAAGCTTTTTGATTTGCCATTTGTCCTTCACCCATCTGCTGTTTCACTTCGTCATTCCGATGTCACAGCTAGTCCAGTCACCTTTTTTGCTATCATCTACATCATGCAAAGCTTCGGTACTCGTCAGCTACACCTCTGCAGCGGCCATTTTTAGTAGTTTGGCTGCTATTGCGTGGGACCGACACAGAAACGTATTACGGCCTTTTCAAAGCTTATCACCCAGAAAACTGAAGACATTCCTATTCTTGGTTTCCTCGATTTGGTGTTACGCCTTCATAACATCTCTCCCGTTTTTGTACAGCGTCAAGAGCTCCTCTGGAGTAATTTGCTCCCAAGAAAACAATGGCACTGAAAGTTGTAGAGATTATAGCTACTGCACGTTAACTGCAGACTGGAAAGATCAGCTTACAAGAACCTTCTACTTTGTGGTGGCGTTTGCCGCTCCTTTGTTGTACACGTTTTTCGCCTACGCAAGGATCGTCGTAAGTTTATGGAACAGAAGCAAAAATGGAACAATTCACAAGGCAGTTGCGAAGGCCAAAATGAAATCAACTCGCTTAATGGTCGCTGCTGTCCTAGTTTTTGTGGTCTGCTATGCGCCAACCTTAGTATTGCTATTACTGGAGGTGTATAGCATATTAGAAAATTTATCGTCTGAATATTATTTCATAGTTTATTTTTGGTGTATAATTTTGGAGACATCTAGCTCTTCTATAAACCCTGTCATCTACGCATTTCTGAGCCCTCAATTCAGAAGAGGAGTTCTCAGACATTGTTGCCTCTGTTGTTCAAGCCATTGTCCTTTGAGTCGCGTGGAGCCTGTCATCTAATTTGGACGAATCAGAGTATTTTGCTTTGCCGCGTATGTTCGTACTGCATGCATATTTTTGGAGTCACAGGACAAAGCGGCAACGTGCGTGGACCACTTGAGCGACTGGTGACACGTATAAGGCCCAAGGAATTATGGAAGCAAGACACGTCAGTATTTTGGCGTCTGTCTGGTCTCTGTCATAAACTGAAAATATCCTCATGTTTGTGCACGCACCGCATCTCTGTATTTAGGTGCACTCCGCTGACCAAGAAGCAACAACAGGCGTGGTGTGAGAGTGAGTATTACATGTAACGGGCATGAAACGTGAGGGAACATGGAAGATGAAGAATTAATTCTGCATTCCTTCTGATGCATTCCACTGTAGTTTGGTATAACTTAAGGGAATTTTGATATATCCGAAAAAAAAGTCCAATCGGTCTTCCTTACGACTCTCACAGACATTAGATTCTTAAGAAGACCTTCCTTACTTAGATGCCTTACCCCCGCTTTAAAATATTTGCTCTTCTAAGACAAAGTGAGATAAGCTATTATTAAGACTGAATTGGAGTGTTACGAGAATATCGTTATCAATTCCCAAAACTATTCATCCAAGGGTCCTGAGAAGCCTGAGATGAAATAAAATCGTAACGGGCACCATTATGAATCCTGACGAAAAATAGTGCACATGAGGTCTTAAAATTGAGGTACGGTAAAAAAATGTACTTTTGTTAAAGTGATTCTTGCAAAATAAACAAATGCGTTGAGATACAGGGGTTTCTAGCAACCTCAGCCATTTTACCACACTTTTGTAATTTTCTGCAGGTTTAAATCTCTGGCCCGTACCATGCAGTACCCATTTGTTGGGGACAATTCGCAGAGAGCTTTTTTGACGCGTAGTTTCAGAACACAACGCTTTAATCCAGATCATCTTATGCTTGTGCACATTTTCAAATACAGACATTTCCACCCTTTGTGACATTTGGTTAGCCTCGAATTGATCTACGCCTACGGTAAAAAATATTCTGTGCGATAAACGGTGGGGAAAGTACAAAACTGCTACAAACGAACATTGCATTCACAGTCACCGGCACGAAACTAATCTTAGACAAAACCATGTGCTACTAAGCCACGTGACTTCAAATCAATATCAGTTCGCATTTCGTTCATTCGGCCGCTAGTCGGCCCCAACACCATTATTTACAAGCGCGGTAATACTTCGGTGAATTATGTAGTGTATCACAAAAATGCGATTGAACCGTTAAGAACTAGGCTCCAAAATTGTAGGTCGCCCATTGAATCACTCACAGTTTCTTTGGAAACTTATCCCTATATTCATTAGAAGAGTTAGCCTAATAGGATTTTTTTTCCTGCGTGCAGCCCGCCTACAATATCCCTCATTAATATCTAACAAAGAATCTTTTGCAACAACCTAGTTTATGTTCTTGTCACAGCGATGTTCTTTTGATCACCTAAATGCATATTTTTTTCTGTATATATGACTAACTTATACACCAAATTCTTAAATTTTATTGTCCTGTAATAAGTTATAGACAAAACTGTCAACAGCAGTCTCAAGCTCAGAGTCAATACTGCTTCGTGTCTTGTAGTTGTTTGACGTCATTCCTAGCTACGTTAAATATGGGAAAACATAATGTACTCCTACAATCTTCCTCTACAATTCAACTGAGGTATGAAGGTTGCTTTATGTGGGTGCTTTACATGTTTTCGAACACGACGTGTCTATCCTACGATTATACCAATGACATGATCCCAAATTATTCGGGGCTCAACCACTTAAGAAGGGAAATATTTCTTCATTCCTGATCGACCTGCTGTCTTCGTATCGAAGTTTGCCACGTTCTTGTTTGTAAACGTATCTCGTCATCGGGTCTAATCCGGTGATTACGGGACGATTTACAGCAGCAACAACAATGACAACAACAACAAGCAAATTTGATGCTATTTTTCCTAAATTCAGGGCAAAAAAAAGCATATACAGCAGTACTAACACAAGAGCTTGATGCCGGTGCGATAAGCATGAACCATACCATTAGAAAATATTTCGTCACTCCAGGCACTCCGTCAAAAGCTTCATACTTATCCAACATGCTGCCCAAAATACTTGGTCCCCAGCAAAGAACGAAGCCAAACACGGCCACAACCAACAAGCGAATAGATTTTGACTTGTGTTTCGCCACAGCGCTGTGAATAGCTCCATTTTTGCTTCTTTTCCATAAGTGAACTGCAATTCTTGTGTACGCAACTGCTATATAGGAAAGAGGCATGATAAACGCCACAAAAAAATAAATCGTCTCGGAAAGCTGAATTTGCCAAGTAGATCGCGATGTGTCACAGACCATATACTGTCTACATGAATCGCTGTTGTTTTCTGTCTGACAATAGGTAAAAGTCTCTACCTTCACACTGTGAACAAACGAAATGGAAGATAACGCAGCATAAGCCCAAATGACTCCAGTCATTATGAAATATGAACGAGGAGGTCTGGAAATCAGACTCCTAAAAGGCTGTAAGATGTTTTTATGTCTATCCCACGCAATAGCAGCTAACGTGCTAAAAATAGCGGCTGGGCATGCGCGGTCTACAAAGGCAAACGCTTTACAAGACCGAATATCTCTCTCAAGCTGAACCCTGTAAGGATTCATAACGATTACAAGATGGAACAGTAGATGAGTCACAGATAGATGAAAAAGTAAAAAGCTGGCAAAATTTTTGCGTAGTTGTCCACTTCGTAACATTACGTAGATGACAAAAATGTCTAACACGCCGCCGACTCCGAACACAATGGCATAGACCACAAAAGAAAACACGGCAATTGTATAAACTGAAGAACCATATGTCAATGGACCGGAGTGCTCCGTGCCATTAGAAGTGAAATTTTCAAATGTCGCATTCATTGTCTCTGTTATCCTTGTTAAGGTTTACTGAATCAAATATCCGTAAAACCACTCACGAATCGCGAGTTTTGTACAAAAACGAATCCGGTTGCACCGCCGAGGAAAATTATCCTTGCGCAAGCTGTACTCACAATGCTTACCAATGATCTGTAAAAAGGACAAAAATGGGTTTAAGGTGAGAATGTTTACAAATTATCTCTTGAAAGCCTTATACTGGAAGACAAGTACTCAATTGACCGACAAGAACAACTGAAATAACGTTTCCATGATTAAAAATCTATTATTTTCTATAGCCATTTTTTTTCCAATGTGATTTAAAATATGTGCGTTATTGCGCGGAATGATTGGTAATTAAATTTCAACAGATTAAAATCTTATGTTGCTTACTAGTTGGTGGAAGTGGAGAAAGAAGATGTGATAGAGACGTTCCACGCCAGAAAAATACTCCAAATGCCAAACTTCTCTGTTTAAAAGCTTCTTCCTGTTTACACTGAAGTTACGCAGAATATGAACTTTTGATAATATAGAATGAGTTCTTTATTTAAGTCAATAAAATGTCAATAAGATGTTCCCGTGCACAACTTTCTTGTCTTAGGCTTATGATGATGAGAGGATAATTGTTCGAACACTACTATGATTATGTAAAACGAAGACACTAATAAAACTCCAAAAAAATATTTCAAGGTAAACCTCGGTGGGAGGTGTTTAAATAACTTTATCGATTAACTGGCTTCGTCAGTTGCGTATTTGTCATTAGGAAGTTTTTGTTGTGGCTTAGAAAAGTCAAACACGATTACTTTTCTCGATAACATGAAGAGCCGTTGTAAGATGAGCTTAGGATTTTTTTTAGTCCTTAAAAAAAAAAACTAAGGAACTCTCTGTCGTACAAGTTCCTTCGGCGAGACAGTTATTAAAGTCCATTGTTGACAGATGTCAGGTCCATTTAAATGCGCGAGATATCTAGCTTTTAGTTGTTGGTTTTGCTAAATTAAAAGTCTGGTACAGTTGTGTATTTAGCTGCTACAAAGGAAGTAAAAACATTTGCCCATTAAACGCAAATGTAAGAAATTAAAACCGAACTTGCTGTGTGACAAAGAAATACGACTACCGCCCAGGTAGATTTGTCTTAATTAATTTTAATTCGTTTTCGTAGTATTTTCTTTCTAAATTAATATCCTTTCTTTTTCTTTTATATTTTTCCCATTCCCACAGAGATTTTTACTATGGAGAGTTCAGGATTACTTTAGTTTTGCTTTAGAGCACTTTTCGGTTGAGCGTTGTAAAACCAAAACCACAGTAATCCCAACAACTAATAGTAAGGAACAAAAATACCTTCAAGAACCAACGAGAACTTCAAAAAGTAAAAAGAAAGCAAACTGCCCGAAGCGCGGGAAAACACGGATGACCAAATCGTGATTGGTTTTAGTTTTGCATCTGATTGGTTGGGAAGTAAGCGCGGGTTTTCTGAACCAATCACAGAGCAGGGTGAGGCCGAATCGACGCAGATTAGACACTCAAATGAAAATTGTACTATTTCACTCTTAGATGTGCCAACTTCCTCTAAACCAACCAGATTCAAAGCTAAAACCAACTGTGACCTGGCCACCCGCGTTTTTCTGAGCATCAGGTAGAATGTCAGTTTTAATCGATTGGCGTTTTTCCTTTGTTTTGATCCTTTGGTTTGTTGTGTTTGCTTTGGGTTTGGTTTCACGAAACTTGGTCGGAAATCGTCTTTCCATCCAAATTACTTTTTGGTTTGTTCTTACTTTTGAGGAGGTTTTGTTCCTTGCAAATTAGAGCGTAAGTAATCATATCGGCCGATCAGAAGAAAGGAAAATACATTAAGGAGCCAATCAGAGCTCAAAGTAAAAGCAGGCAAACTACCTAAAGCGCGGAAAAACGCGGGCGACCAAGCGGTAATTGGTTTAGGCTATGTATCTGATTGGTTGAGAGGGTGGTGCGAGTTTCTTGGACCAATCACAGAGCAAAGTGAAGCAAGGCCAATGCACTCCTGGATTACTTTCGAAACTTGCTTGAAAATTTCTCAATTGTAGTGTGAAGGTTTTATGCTGATTTTGACCAATTAATTACGTTTCCTAAATGATCCAAAATTTCGAGACACATTTCGTTCTGGTTTCGCCGCATGTATTTGTGAAGGAGTCGAACGACAAGTAATTTCCGCTTTTTTTTTTCGAATAAGAATAACCTTATCTTGGTCAATAAAAGATCCAGAAAGTTTCGGTCCAAAGACACAGGCCCAAAACTAAGACAACAAATAACTTGATAAGGCACAAATTAATTACGCACAAATTAATAACGCACAATGGCGCAAAGCGCTACCAACAGTATTTATCGCTCTTCTCCTAACTTCATCCGGTAAGCTTGATCGTAAGTAAGAATTTATCTCTGATCCGTAAATATTGAAAAACTTGTAAGGGAAAAAAGGGTTTTTTCAATTGGGGCTTAGAACAGACACAAAAAGCCTTCGTCATTTCAATTTAAGATCAATTCGTAATATCATCAATTGCACAGGTAAAACTATATGACAAATGAGTTTCTCTTACCCTGAAGCTAGCAGTGACTTCTATGTAGATTGAACATCTTATGATGCGAGGAGCCAATTTATTTGTGGCACCGAAGACAAAGGTTCATCTTTTCGAAATTTGTTATTTTACCTAATAATATTTGTTTTTTAAGTCTGCCTAACAGCTGAAAAAAGAAATGATCTGAACGTTTTAGCGCTAAAAGGTAAACAAAAATCTTTTCAACTAACGGTTAGTGGAAGTAATAATTTTGATAAAAGAGTTTCAAGCATTTCTCTGGCTTTTTTTTTGTCTGAGTTCAAATTAAACGTAGAAGACGCAGTTCCTTCTAGTAGGGACTATTGATTTCTTAACTAATGATTTCTCTTTTTTTTTCCGCAACATGAATTCACTTATCTCCTAGAACAGAAATCTAGTATATCGAAGCATCTTCTCTTCACTCCCCTCCCTCCCCCTCCCCGATTCCGATTCCTGTATTGGAGTAAATTGTAACAATTTTCCAAGGTGTTTGATCGGCAAAGTTTAGTAATAGGTAATAAACCTCTGTGCGAGAAAGCAAATGGGGGCGGAAAAGACTAATGACTAGAGGTCGGCCCATTACCCTTCACGAAAATGGATCAATGTCAGTATCTGAGAAACTGTGCACCTACTTTTCCCCTGAGCCAACATTTACCTTAGCTCGTTATGAGTTGACTTCTGTTTGGTTAGGGGAGGGGTAGGTGCGCAGATGCTCAGATACTGACATTGATGCGCGAAAACATACAAACAAATCTCTAAATGGTTCAACTGAACTCTTTCACTAGATAAAGACAAATTGCGTTAAACAGGGCGCATTCTGATTCAGTATTATGAGTCGAAGCCGGCCAATCAGAACACAGTTAAAAACAGCCAGCTATCGAGGACGCGAACTTAATACTTTAATGCTGCTATAAGCAAAAACCCGCGGCCAGTGACTGCGTCACAAATGCATTCTTATGAAAAGATGGATATTTCTTTTTATGGGAGGGAGTAGGAGGTTTTTAAACAGTTGAAATACACAAAATTTGGAGATCAGAAATCATCTCTTGTAGCTGCTTTTATTTCCCTAAAAATTGTCTGATGAGTTTGTTGATCCAGAAACGCAGGAAAAACGCGGGTGATCAAGTCGCGATTGGTTCTTGTTTTGCATCTGATTACGTTGAGAGAATGGTGCGAGTTTTCCAGACCAATCACAGAACTCTGAAAGACAACACTTACGTCAGTCTGGATTACTTTTGACATTTAATGGAGATTTGCCTTAATGGCTTGCTAAACTTGGATGTATGCTTACCAGAAACGGTAATTTGGTTTTATCAACCGAGTTGCTAATGTAAATTGGCCACCGTTTAAAAGACTTTCTCGAGTTGATGTTATGAGCGTTCGCCCTTCGTCAGAGCGAAGGGCTAACGAAGGTTTTTGATAAGGGGCTGACGCTCGTAACGTCACCTTTAGAAACTCTTTACGTTGTCCAATTTACATCATCAACTCAGTTGAAATTAGTTAAACTCAATTATCTTGTGCTACCACCCACTGACGCAGCACCACAGTTTCTTTAGGAAGTTACCCATTTTAATAAAAGGAAAAGCTTTGACCTCGCTCTGGTCCTGTTTTCCGACTAAGAGCAGCTTATCAACTCGCGTTTTGTTTGATGTCAAGTCTGTTGTTTTAGTGCAGGTACATTATGAAAAAGAAATAATAATTTTGATCTAAAATGTAAATTTATAGTTTTTGTTTTTTTTTCAATTTCTTTGCTGGCGAGCTTTCAGTCCTCTCTGTACTATCACGATCGAAGTACTTTGAAGGTGATAAACTGTCAGTGTTGAAAGACAACGGTCTTTTACGAAGAAATGAATCAAACGTTAGCAAACTGGTCAAAGCCCGTATCACTTAATTCTTCGGAAACGCATCTTAATCATGCAAGCTTTACTCTATGGCCGTTGATCATCTATTACGTGTTGCTTTTCTCAGGTGCAGTTTTAAACTCTGTAGTTATATATGTCATGCTTCGAAGTGGTAAGGCACGGCGAAATATTTCAAGCTTTTTGATTTGCCATTTGTCCTTCACCCATCTGCTGTTTCACTTCGTCATTCCGATGTCACAGCTAGTCCAGTCACTTTTCTTGCTATCATCTACATCATGCAAAGCTTCAGTACTCGTCAGCTACACCTCTGCAGCGGCCATTTTTAGTAGTTTGGCTGCTATTGCGTGGGACCGACACAGAAACGTATTACGGCCTTTTCAAAGCTTATCACCCAGAAAACTGAAGACATTCCTATTCTTGGTTTCCTCGATTTGGTGTTACGCCTTCATAACATCTCTCCCGTTTTTGTACAGCGTCAAGAGCTCCTCTGGAGTAATTTGCTCCCAAGAAAACAATGGCACTGAAAGTTGTAGAGATTATAGCTACTGCACGTTAACTGCAGACTGGAAAGATCAGCTTACAAGAACCTTCTACTTTGTGGTGGCGTTTGCCGCTCCTTTGTTGTACACGTTTTTCGCCTACGCAAGGATCGTCGTAAGTTTATGGAACAGAAGCAAAAATGGAACAATTCACAAGGCAGTTGCGAAGGCCAAAATGAAATCAACTCGCTTAATGGTCGCTGCTGTCCTAGTTTTTGTGGTCTGCTATGCGCCAACCTCAGTATTGCTATTACTGGAGGTGTATAGCATATTAGAAAATTTATCGTCTGAATATTATTTCATAGTTTATTTTTGGTGTATAATTTTGGAGACATCTAGCTCTTCTATAAACCCTGTCATCTACGCATTTCTGAGCCCTGAATTCAGAAGAGGAGTTCTCAGACATTGTTGCTTCTGTTGTTCAAGCCATTGTCCTTTGAGTCGCGTGGAGCCTGTCATCTAATATGGACGAATCAGAGTATTTTGCTTTGCCGCGTATGTTCGTACTGCATGCATATTTTTGGAGTCACAGGACAAAGCGGCAACGTGCGTGGACCACTTGAGCGACTGGTGACACGTATAAGGCCCAAGGAATTATGGAAGCAAGACACGTCAGTATTTTGGCGTCTGTCTGGTCTCTGTCATAAACTGAAAATATCCTCATGTTTGTGCACGCACCGCATCTCTGTATTTAGGTGCACTCCGCTGACCAAGAAGCAACAACAGGCGTGGTGTGAGAGTGAGTATTACATGTAACGGGCATGAAACGTGAGGGAACATGGAAGATGAAGAATTAATTCTGCATTCCTTCTGGTGCATTCCACTGTAGTTTGGTATAACTTAAGGGAATTTTGATATATCCGAAAAAAAAGTCCAATCGGTCTTCCTTACGACTCTCACAGACATTAGATGCTTAAGAAGACCTACCTTACTTAGATGCCTTACCCCCGCTTTAGAATATTTGCTCTTCTAAGACAAAGTGAGATATATATGTTATTTGCCGGCTGGGAGGTCCGTATGGTGAAAAACTGTGACCGAGGTCTTGAAAATACTGCCCGAGGCCGTAGGCCGAGGGCAGCATTTTCAAGACCTAGGTCACAGTTTTTCACCATACGGACCGACCCTTAGCCGGTAAATAACATATTTATTGTTTTTAAACTTGACAAAATTCTTTCCGAAAGAACCCGAATGATTTATGGCCGTAAATACGGCAAGATCTTCCATAAGCTGAAAAATTTTTGAGTGAGTAAATAGTAGTTAAAATAGAGGTGATGCAAATTTAAGAGAGATGCCTCAGCGAAACATTTTCATTTCCGTAACGATAAAGGTGATTTAAAAGGCTTCCAAACAAACTTTGAAATATTATTTTTACAAGTATCTGTCACAATCTGACACCTGTCAATCAGAGAGCGCGCAAGAAAAAAAAAGCGTAGGAACATTTGAAAACCAACAGAACTAGTTTGGCAAGGACTGTCACGACAATGTTTTCCTCAAAATCAGTTTATGATCTAACGGAAAGTATTATTCACTCTCATCGACCATTTGTTCATGTACGAAGATTTACCTCTGTTCATTAAGTAAACGGCGAGGAAAGTAATTGTGAGTAAATTCAAATTTTTTATTTTGAAGTTGTGAGAGTTTGCTCGTTTGTTTGCTGTAATGGCGTGTTTAACTCTGATCTTTCCTTCACAAAAACTAAATTCGAACGGCACACTCCGACGAGACCCAAGAGAATATATTGCGGCCTTTTATCAAAAAATTCCTTCAATTTCTGTTGTGCAATTTAAGGTACAAATGTCCAAATTGAACGGAATTGGAAAGACTCACCAGGAGCGTATATTTGTTGTAGAACTTAAATTAAAACTTCGCTCGCTCTTTCACTATGAACAAATTGCTCGAGAAAATTCAGATATTAAATGAATGAAAGTTCCTTCTTTCAGTTTAACTGTAACCAAATACCTCACGTTTCAACTTTCTGGGTATTTTTTGTGAACGATTAAAATTAATTGCAGACGGTTTTTAGGCCGCTTGTCAACCAACGTAATGACACTATCGTTTATACAAATTCATTCTGAAAGCAATATTTTTCTGTCAACCAAAGTGATTTGATAGAGAGAAAAGAGAGGATTCACAAGTTATTTATCGGCTTGAGGTAGTGACCGACGTGTTTGCTTAAAAATACTGCCCAGCCGGAAAACGAGGTATATTTATGAAAAATGACAACGAAAGTTGGGATGTACCCGGCGACTCACGAAAGCGTTACCGTGGCCCGTGGGCAGAGATAGGAAAATACTGACCGGGTAAAGAACCAATCAGATTGCAAGATTCGTTACCGTGCCCTCTAAAAAAACAATAAAAGCTATTATTAAGACTGAATTGGAGTGTTACGAGAATATCGTTATCAATTCCCAAAACTATTCATCCAAGGGTCCTGAGAAGCCTGAGATGAAATAAAATCGTAACGGGCACCATTATGAATCCTGACGAAAAATGAGGTCTTAAAATTGAGGTACGGTAAAAAAATGTACCTTTGTTAAAGTGATTCTTGCAAAATAAACAAATGCGTTGAGATACAGGGGTTTCTAGCAACCTCAGCCGTTTTACCATACTTTTGTAATTTCCTGCAGGTTTATTTCTCTGGCCCGTACCAGTATCCATTTGTTGGGGACAATTTGCAAAGAGCTTTTTTGACGCGTAGTTTCAGAACACAACGCTTTAATGCAGAACATCTTATGCTTGTGCACATTTTCAAATACAGACATTTCCACCCTTTGTGACATTTGTTTAGCCTCGAATTGATCTACGCCTACGGTAAAAAATATTCTGTGCGATAAACGGTGGGGAAAGTACAAAACTGCAACAAACGAACATTGCATTCACAGTCCCCGGCACGAAACTACTCTTATACAAAACCATGTGCTACTAAGCCACGTGACCAAATCAATATCAGTTCGCATTTCGTTCATTCGGCCGCTAGTCGGCCCCAACACCATTATTTACAAGCGCGGTAATACTTCGGTTAATTATATAGTGTACCACAAAAATGCGATTGAACCGTTAAAAACAAGGCTCCAAAATTGTAGGTCGCCCATTGGATCACTCACAGTTTCTTTGGAAACTTATCCTTATATTCATTAGAAGAGTTAGCCTAATAGGATTATAGCGACGCTTGATCGCCGCTAGCTGGACCGTACGAATCTCACTGATCGACACAACAAATATCGCCTCAATTTCTTTCTATTAAACGCCTCCTTTATTAAATGTCGTATTTGACCGTGAAGCTAAAAATAATTGATTCACAAAATTAGGGACAAGAAATTAGCTATAGAAACACTCGAGGTAAATTAAACTTACATTGTTGCCGGATCTGGCGAGAGTTGACACAAAAAGGACCTTTCCTTCCTTCGATAAAAACGACAGACAATTTCTTTCTATTAAACCACGAGTGCTTGCGAAATCGATCGAATTATTGAATTGCACAATAGATCCGTTCTGTTTGGAAATGCGATACCACTTACGGAACGCGTGACGAGGCACCTAGTGTGACTTTTACAGATTATTAATTAAACGATTACTAAATCAAAACAAGGGATAAACCCGTGCCTTAGGGGCACTTACAAGGATTTTTTCCTGCGTGCAGCCCGCCTACAATATTCTTCATTAATATCTAACAAAGAATCTTTTGCAACAACCTAGTTTACGTTCTGGTCACAGAGATATTTGTTTGATCACCTAAATGCTAATCTTTTTCTGTATTTATGACTAACTTATACACCAATTTCTTAAATTTTATTGTCCTGTAATAAGTTATAGACAAAACTGCCGACAGCAGTCTCAAGCTCAGAGTCAATACTGCTTCGTGTCTTGAAGTCGTTTGACGTCATTCCTAGCTACGTTAAATATGGGAAAACATAATGTACTCCTACAATCTTCCTCTACAATGCAACTGAAGTATGAAGGTTGCCTTATGTGGGTGCTTTACATGTTTTCGAACATGACGTGTCTATCTTACGCTTATACCACTGACATAGATCCCAAATTATTCGGGGCTCAACCACTGAAGAAAGCAAATATTTCTTCATTTCTGATCGACCTGCTGTCTTCGTATCGAAGTTTGCCACGTTCTTGTTTGTAAACGTATCTCGTCATCGGGACTAATCCGGTGATTACGGGACGATTTACAGCAGCAACAACAATAACAACAACAACAAGCAAATTTGATGCTATTTTTCCTAAATTCAGGGCAAAAAAAAAGCGTATACAGCAGTACTAACACAAGAGCTTGATGCCGGTGCGATAAACATGAACCATATCATTAAAAAATATTTCGTCACTCCAGGCACTCCGTCAAAAACTTGAAATTTATCTAACATGTTGCCCAAAATACTTGGTCCCCAGCAAAGAACGAAGCCAAACACGGCTACAACCAACAAGCGAATAGATTTTGACTTGTGTTTCGCCACAGCGCTGTGAATAGCTCCATTTTTGCTTCTGTTCCACAAGCGAACTACAATTCTTGTGTACGCAACTGCTATATAGGAAAGAGGCATGATAAACGCCACAAAAAAATAAATCGTCTCAGAAAGCTGAATTTGCCGAGTAGATCGCGATGTGTCGCAGAACATATACTGTCTACATGAATCACTGTTGTTTTCTGCCCGACAATAGTTCACAGTCCGTACCTTCACACTGTGAACAAACGAAATGGAAGATAACACAGCATAGGCCCAAATGACTCCAGTCATTATTAAATATGAACGAAGGGGTTTGTAAATCAGACTCTTAAAAGGCTGTAAGATGTTTTTGAGTCTATCCCACGCAATAGCAGCTAACGTGCTAAAAATAGCGGCTGGGCATGCGCGGTCGACAAAGGCAAACGCCTTACAAGACTGAATATCTCCTTTAAACAGACCCCTGTAAAAATTCATGACGATTACAAGATGAAACAGTAGATGAGTCACAGATAAATGAAAAAGTAAAAAGCTGGCAAAATTTTTCCTTAGTTGTCCACTTCGTAACATTACGTAGATGACAAAAATGTCTAACACGCCGCCGACTCCGAACACGACGACGTAGACAAGCAAAGAAAACATTTCAATTTTATCTGTCCATGAACCGGAGTACTCTGTGCCATTAAAAGTCAAATTTCCAAATGTCGCATTCATTGTCTCTTCGAGTTTTATCAAATATCCATTAAACCACTCACGGATCGCGAGTTTCGTACAAAAACGAATCCGGTTATGCTGCCGAGGAAAACTTGTCCTTGCGCAAGCTGTTGTCAAAATGATTACCAATGATCTTGGAAATGACAAGTGCGCCCTTTAAAAAGGACAAAAATGGGTTTTAGGTGAGAATGTTAACAATTTATTTCTTGAAAGCCTTATACTGCAAGACAAGCACCACTTATTGGACCGACTTGCGCAAAAAGAAGAACAACTGAAATAACGTTTCCATGATTAAAAATCTACTATTTACAGTAGCCGTTTTTTTGTCAATGTGATTTAAAATATGTGTGTTATTGTGCGGAATGATTGGTAATTAAATTTCAAAAAATTAAAACCTCATGTTGCTTACCAGTCGGTGGAAGTGGAGAAAGAACATGTGATAGACACGTTCCAAGCCAGAAAAATAATTCAAATGTCAAACTTCTCTGTTTAAAAGCTTCCCCCTGTTTAGGCAGAATATGAACTTCTGATAATATAGCATGGGATCTTTAATTAAGTCAATAAGATGCCAAGAAGATGTCAAAAAGATGTTAATAAGATGTTCCCGCGCGCAACTTTCTTGTCTTAGGCTTAGGCTTATGGTAAGAGAGGATAATTGTTCGAACACTACTATGATTATGCAAAACGAAGACACTGATAAAATTCAAAAAAATATTTCAAGGTAAACCTCGGTGGGAGGTGTTTTAATAACTTTATTGATTAACTGGCTTCGTCAGTTGCGTATTTGTCATTAGGAGGTTTTTGTCGTGGCTTAGAAAAATCAAACACGATTACTGTTCTCGATACTATAGAGAACCATTGTAAGATGAACTTAGGATTTTTTTCGTCCTTCAAAAAAAAAACTAAGGAACTCTCTGTCGTACAAGTTCCTTCGGTGAGACAGTTATTAAAGCCCATTGTTGACAGATGTCAGGTCCATTTAAATGCACGAGATATCTAGCTTTTAGTTGTTGGTTTTAGTAAATTTAAAAGTCTGATGCAGTTGTTTATTTAGCTGCCACAAAGGAAGTAAAAGCATTCGTCCATTAAACGCAAATGCAAGAAATTAAAACCGAACTTGCTGTGTGACAAAGAAATACGACTTCCACCCAGGTAGATTTGTCTTAATTAATTTTATTTAATTTTCTTAGTTAATTTTCTTTCTGAATTTATTTTCTTTCTTTTTCTTCTCTTTTTTCTCAATTCCTAGAGAGATTTTGACCATGGAGAGTTCAGGATTACTTTAGTTTTGCTTTAGAGCACTTTTCGGTTGAGCGTTGTAAAACCAAAACCACAGTAATCCCAACAACTAATACTAAGGAACAAAAATACCTTCAAGAACCAACGAAAACTTCAAAAAGAAAAACTAAGCAAACTGTCCAAAGCGCGGGAAAACGCGGATGACCAAATCGTGATTGGTTTTAGTTTTGCATCTGATTGGTTGGGAGGTTAGCGCAGGTTTTCTGAACCAATCACAGAGCAAAGAGAAGCCGAATCGACGCAGATTAGACACTCAAATGAAAATTGTACTATTTCACTCTTAGATGTGCCAACTTCCTCTAAACCAACCAGATTCAAAGCTAAAACCAACTGTGACTTGGTCACACGCGTTTTTCCGAGTATCAGGTAGAATGTCAGTTTTAATTGATTGGCGTTTTTCCTTTGTTTTGATCCTTTGGTTCGTTGTGTTTGCTTTGGGTTTGGTTTTACGAAACTTGGTCGGAATTCGTCTTTTCCATCCAAATTACTTTTTGGTCTGTTCTTACTTTGGAGGAGTTTTTATTCCTTGCAAATTAGAGCGTAAGTAATCATAGCGGCCGATCAGGAGAAAGGAAAATACACTCAAGAGCCAATCAGAGCTCAAAGTAAAAGCAGGCAAACTACCTAAAGCGCGGGAAAACGCGGGCGACCAAGTGGTAATTGGTTTAGGCTATGTATCTGATTGGTTGAGAGGGTGGTGCGAGTTTCTTGGACCAATCACAGAGCAAAGTGAAGCAAGACCAATGCACTCCCGGATTACTTTCGAAACTTGCTTGAAAATTTCTCAATTGTAGTGTGAAGGTTTTATGCTGATTTTGACCAATTAATTACGTTTCCTAAATGATCCAAAATTTCGAGACACATTTCGTTCTGGTTTCGCCGCATGTTTTTGTGAAGGAGTCGAACGACAAGTAATTTCCGCTTTTTTTTTCGAATAAGAATAATCTTATCTTGGTCAATAAAAGATCCAGAAAGTTTCGGTCCAAAGACACAGGCCCAAACCTAAGACAACAAATAACTTGATAAGGCACAAATTAATTACGCACAAATTAATTACGCACAAATTTATTACGCACAAATTAATTACGCACAAATTAATTACGCACAAATTAATTACGCACAAATTAATAACGCACAATGGCGCAAAGCGCTACCAACAGTATTTATCGCTCTTCTCCTAACTTCATCCGGTAAGCTTGATCGTAAGTAAGAATTTATCTCTGATCCGTAAATATTGAAAAACTTGTAAGGGAAAAAAGGGTTTTTTCAATTGGGGCTTAGAACAGACACAAAAAGCCTTCGTCATTTCAATTTAAGATCAATTCGTAATATCATCAATTGCACAGGTAAAACTATATGACAAATGAGTTTCTCTTACCCTGAAGCTAGCAGTGACTTCTATGTAGATTGAACATCTTATGATGCGAGGAGCCAATTTATTTGTGGCACCGAAGACAAAGGTTCATCTTTTCGAAATTTGTTATTTTACCTAATAATATTTGTTTTTTAAGTCTGCCTAACAGCTGAAAAAAGAAATGATCTGAACGTTTTAGCGCTAAAAGGTAAACAAAAATCTTTTCAACTAACGGTTAGTGGAAGTAATAATTTTGATAAAAGCGTTTCAAGCATTTCTCTGGCTTTTTTTTTGTCTGAGTTCAAATTAAACGTAGAAGACGCAGTTCCTTCTAGTAGGGACTATTGATTTCTTAACTAATGATTTCTCTTTTTTTTTTTCAGCAACATGAATTCACTTATCTCCTAGAACAGAAATCTAGTATATCGAAGCATCTTCTCTTCACTCCCCTCCCTCCCCCTCCCCGATTCCGATTCCTGTATTGGAGTAAATTGTAACAATTTTCCAAGGTGTTTGATCGGCAAAGTTTAGTAATAGGTAATAAACCTCTGTGCGAGAAAGCAAATGGGGGCGGAAAGACTAGTGACTAGAGGTCGGCCCATTACCCTTCACGAAAATGGATCAATGTCAGTATCTGAGAAACTGTGCACCTACTTTTCCCCTGAGCCAACATTTACCTTAGCTCGTTATGAGTTGACTTCTGTTTGGTTAGGGGAGGGGTAGGTGCGCAGATGCTCAGATACTGACATTGATGCGCGAAAACATACAAACAAATCTCTAAATGGTTCAACTGAACTCTTTCACTAGATAAAGACAAATTGCGTTAAACAGGGCGCATTCTGATTCAGTATTATGAGTCGAAGCCGGCCAATCAGAACACAGTTAAAAACAGCCAGCTATCGAGGACGCGAACTTAATACTTTAATGCTGCTATAAGCAAAAACCCGCGGCCAGTGACTGCGTCACAAATGCATTCTTATGAAAAGATGGATATTTCTTTTTATGGGAGGGAGTAGGAGGTTTTTAAACAGTTGAAATACACCAAATTTGGAGATCAGAAATCATCTCTTGTAGCTGCTTTTATTTCCCTAAAAATTGTCTGATGAGTTTGTTGATCCAGAAACGCAGGAAAAACGCGGGTGATCAAGTCGCGATTGGTTCTTGTTTTGCATCTGATTACGTTGAGAGAATGGTGCGAGTTTTCCAGACCAATCACAGAACTCTGAAAGACAACACTTACGTCAGTCTGGATTACTTTTGACACTTAATGGAGATTTGCCTTAATGGCTTGCTAAACTTGGATGTATGCTTACCAGAAACGGTAATTTGGTATTATCAACCGAGTTGCTAATGTAAATTGGCCACCGTTTAAAAGACTTTCTCGAGTTGATGTTATGAGCGTTCGCCCTTCGTCAGAGCGAAGGGCTAACGAAGGTTTTTGATAAGGGGCTGACGCTCGTAACGTCACCTTTAGAAACTCTTTACGTTGTCCAATTTACATCATCAACTCAGTTAAAATTAGTTAAACCCAATTATCTTGTGCTACCAACCACTGACGCAGCACCACAGTTTCTTTAGGAAGTTACCCATTTTAATAAAAGGAAAAGCTTTGACCTCGCTCTGGTCCTGTTTTCCGACTAAGAGCAGCTTATCAACTCGCGTTTTGTTTGATGTCAAGTCTGTTGTTTTAGTGCAGGTACATTATGAAAAAGAAATAATAATTTTGATCTAAAATGTAAATTTATAGTTTTTTGTTTTTTTTTCAATTTCTTTGCTGGCAAGCTTTCAGTCCTCTCTATACTATCACGATCGAAGTACTTTGAAGGTGATAAACTGTCAGTGTTGAAAGACAACGGTCTTTTACGAAGAAATGAATCAAACGTTAGCAAACTGGTCAAAGCCCGTATCACTTAATTCTTCGGAAACGCATCTTAATCATGCAAGCTTTACTCTATGGCCGTTGATCATCTATTACGTGTTGCTTTTCTCAGGTGCAGTTTTAAACTCTGTAGTTATATATGTCATGCTTCGAAGTGGTAAGGCACGGCGAAATATTTCAAGCTTTTTGATTTGCCATTTGTCCTTCACCCATCTGCTGTTTCACTTCGTCATTCCGATGTCACAGCTAGTCCAGTCACTTTTCTTGCTATCATCTACATCATGCAAAGCTTCAGTACTCGTCAGCTACACCTCTGCAGCGGCCATTTTTAGTAGTTTGGCTGCTATTGCGTGGGACCGACACAGAAACGTATTACGGCCTTTTCAAAGCTTATCACCCAGAAAACTGAAGACATTCCTATTCTTGGTTTCCTCGATTTGGTGTTACGCCTTCATAACATCTCTCCCGTTTTTGTACAGCGTCAAGAGCTCCTCTGGAGTAATTTGCTCCCAAGAAAACAATGGCACTGAAAGTTGTAGAGATTATAGCTACTGCACGTTACCTGCAGACTGGAAAGATCAGCTTACAAGAACCTTCTACTTTGTGGTGGCGTTTGCCGCTCCTTTGTTGTACACGTTTTTCGCCTACGCAAGGATCGTCGTAAGTTTATGGAACAGAAGCAAAAATGGAACAATTCACAAGGCAGTTGCTAAGGCCAAAATGAAATCAACTCGCTTAATGGTCGCTGCTGTCCTAGTTTTTGTGGTCTGCTATACGCCAACCTTAGTATTGCTATTACTGGAGGTGTATAGCATATTAGAAAATTTATCGTCTGAATATTATTTCATAGTTTATTTTTGGTGTATAATTTTGGAGACATCTAGCTCTTCTATAAACCCTGTCATCTACGCATTTCTGAGCCCTGAATTCAGAAGAGGAGTTCTCAGACATTGTTGCTTCTGTTGTTCAAGCCATTGTCCTTTGAGTCGCGTGGAGCCTGTCATCTAATATGGACGAATCAGAGTATTTTGCTTTGCCGCGTATGTTCGTACTGCATGCATATTTTTGGAGTCACAGGACAAAGCGGCAACGTGCGTGGACCACTTGAGCGACTGGTGACACGTATAAGGCCCAAGGAATTATGGAAGCAAGACACGTCAGTATTTTGGCGTCTGTCTGGTCTCTGTCATAAACTGAAAATATCCTCATGTTTGTGCACGCACGGCATCTCTGTATTTAGGTGTACTCCGCTGACCAAGAAGCAACAACAGGCGTGGTGTGAGAGTGAGTATTACATGTAACGGGCATGAAACGTGAGGGAACATGGAAGATGAAGAATTAATTCTGCATTCCTTCTGGTGCATTCCACTGTAGTTTGGTATAACTTAAGGGAATTTTGATATATCCGAAAAAAAAGTCCAATCGGTCTTCCTTACGACTCTCACAGACATTAGATGCTTAAGAAGACCTTCCTTACTTAGATGCCTTACCCCCGCTTTAAAATATTTGCTCTTCTAAGACAAAGTGAGATAAGCTATTATTAAGACTGAATTGGAGTGTTACGAGAATATCGTTATCAATTCCCAAAACTATTCATCCAAGGGTCCTGAGAAGCCTGAGATGAAATAAAATCGTAACGGGCACCATTATGAATCCTGACGAAAAATGAGGTCTTAAAATTGAGGTACGGTAAAAAAATGTACTTTTGTTAAAGTGATTCTTGCAAAATAAACAAATGCGTTGAGATACAGGGGTTTCTAGCAACCTCAGCCATTTTACCATACTTTTGTAATTTCCTGCAGGTTTATTTCTCTGGCCCGTACCAGTACCCATTTGTTGGGGACAATTTGCAGAGAGCTTTTTTGACGCGTAGTTTCAGAACACAACGCTTTAATGCAGAACATCTTATGCTTGTGCACATTTTCAAATACAGACATTTCCACCCTTTGTGACATTTGTTTAGCCTCGAATTGATCTACGCCTACGGTAAAAAATATTCTGTGCGATAAACGGTGAGGAAAGTACAAAACTGCAACAAACGAACATTGCATTCACAGTCCCCGGCACGAAACTACTCTTATACAAAACCATGTGCTACTAAGCCACGTGACCAAATCAATATCAGTTCGCATTTCGTTCATTCGGTCGCTAGTCGGCCCCAACACCATTATTTACAAGCGCGGTAATACTTCGGTGAATTATATAGTGTATCACAAAAATGCGATTGAACCGTTAAAAACAAGGCTCCAAAATTGTAGGTCGCCCATTGGATCACTCACAGTTTCTTTGGAAACTTATCCTTATATTCATTGGAAGAATTAGCCTAATAGGATTTTTTTTCCTGCGTGCAACCCGCCTACAATATCCTTCATTAATATCTAACAAAGAATCTTTTGCAACAACCTAGTTTACGTTCTTGTCACAGAGATATTTGTTTGATCACCTAAATGCTAATCTTTTTCTGTATTTATGACTAACTTATACACCAATTTCTTAAATTTTATTGTCCTGTAATAAGCTATAGACAAAACTGCCGACAGCAGTCTCAAGCTCAGAGTCAATACTGCTTCGTGTCTTGAAGTCGTTTGACGTCATTCCTAGCTACGTTAAATATGGGAAAACACAATGTACTCCTACTCCTACAATCTTCCTCTGTAATGCAACTGAGGTATGAAGGTTGCCTTATGCGGGTGCTTTACATGTTTACGAACATGACGTGTCTATCTCACGCTTATACCACTGACATGGATCCCAAATTATTCGGGGCTCAACCACTGAAGAAAGCAAATATTTCTTTATTTCTGATCGACCTGCTGTCTTCGTATCAAAGTTTGCCACGTTCTCGTTTGTAAACGTATCTCGTCATCGGGACTAATCCGGTGATTACGAGACGATTTACAGCAGCAGCAACAATAACAACAACAACAAGCAAATTTGATGCTATTTTTCCTAAATTCAGGGCAAAAAGAAGCGTATACAGCAGTACTAACACAAGAGCTTGATGCCGGTGCGATAAACATGAACCATATCATTAAAAGATATTTCGTCACTCCAGGCACTCCGTCAAAAACTTGAAATTTATCTAACATGCTGCCCAAAATACTTGGTCCCCAGCAAAGAACGAAGCCAAACACGGCTACAACCAACAAGCGAATAGATTTTGACTTGTGTTTCGCCACAGCGCTGTGAATAGCTCCATTTTTGCTTCTGTTCCACAAGCGAACTGCAATTCTTGTGTACGCAACTGCTATATAGGAAAGAGGCATGATAAACGCCACAAAAAAATAAATCGTCTCAGAAAGCTGAATTTGCCGAGTAGATCGCGATGTGTCGCAGAACATATACTGTCTACATGAATCACTGTTGTTTTCTGCCCGACAATAGTTCACAGTCCGTACCTTCACACTGTGAACAAACGAAATGGAAGATAACACAGCATAGGCCCAAATGACTCCAGTCATTATTAAATATGAACGAAGGGGTTTGTAAATCAGACTCTTAAAAGGCTGTAAGATGTTTTTGAGTCTATCCCACGCAATAGCAGCTAACGTGCTAAAAATAGCGGCTGGGCATGCGCGGTCGACAAAGGCAAACGCCTTACAAGACTGAATATCTCCTTTAAACAGACCCCTGTAAAAATTCATGACGATTACAAGATGAAACAGTAGATGAGTCACAGATAAATGAAAAAGTAAAAAGCTGGCAAAATTTTTCCTTAGTTGTCCACTTCGTAACATTACGTAGATGACAAAAATGTCTAACACGCCGCCGACTCCGAACACGACGACGTAGACAAGCAAAGAAAACATTTCAATTTTATCTGTCCATGAACCGGAGTACTCTGTGCCATTAAAAGTCAAATTTCCAAATGTCGCATTCATTGTCTCTTCGAGTTTTATCAAATATCCATTAAACCACTCACGGATCGCGAGTTTCGTACAAAAACGAATCCGGTTATGCTGCCGAGGAAAACTTGTCCTTGCGCAAGCTGTTGTCAAAATGATTACCAATGATCTTGGAAATGACGAGTGCGCCCTTTAAAAAGGACAAAAATGGGTTTTAGGTGAGAATGTTAACAATTTATTTCTTGAAAGCCTTATACTGCAAGACAAGCACCACTTATTGGACCGACTTGCGCAAAAAGAAGAACAACTGAAATAACGTTTCCATGATTAAAAATCTACTATTTACAGTAGCCGTTTTTTTGTCAATGTGATTTAAAATATGTGTGTTATTGTGCAGAATGATTGGTAATTACATTTCAAAAAATTAAAACCTCATGTTGCTTACCAGTCGGTGGAAGTGGAGAAAGAACATGTGATAGACACGTTCCAAGCCAGAAAAATAATTCAAATGTCAAACTTCTCTGTTTAAAAGCTTCCCCCTGTTTAGGCAGAATATGAACTTCTGATAATATAGCATGGGATCTTTAATTAAGTCAATAAAATGTCAAGA
Organism: Pocillopora damicornis; assembly: GCF_964200805.1. NCBI lineage: Eukaryota > Metazoa > Cnidaria > Anthozoa > Scleractinia > Pocilloporidae > Pocillopora > Pocillopora damicornis. The sequence continues at coordinate 4,699,892 of NC_142683.1, forward strand.
AGATGTCAAAAAGATGTTAATAAGATGTTCCCGCGCACAACTTTCTTGTCTTAGGCTTAGGCTTATGGTAAGAGAGGATAATTGTTCGAACACTACTATGATTATGCAAAACGAAGACACTGATAAAATTCAAAAAAATATTTCAAGGTAAACCTCGGTGGGAGGTGTTTTAATAACTTTATTGATTAACTGGCTTCGTCAGTTGCGTATTTGTCATTAGGAAGTTTTTGTCGTGGCTTAGAAAAATCAAACACGATTACTGTTCTCGATACTATAGAGAACCATTGTAAGATGAACTTAGGATTTTTTTCGTCCTTAAAAAAAAAAACTAAGGAACTCTCTGTCGTACAAGTTCCTTCGGTGAGACAGTTATTAAAGCCCATTGTTGACAGATGTCAGGTCCATTTAAATGCACGAGATATCTAGCTTTTAGTTGTTGGTTTTAGTAAATTAAATGTCTGGTACAGTTGTTTATTTAGCTGCTACAAAGGAAGTAAAAACGTGCCCATTAAACGCAAATGTAAGAAATTAAAACCGAACTTGCTGTGTGACAAAGAAATACGACTACCGCCCAGGTAGATTTGTCTTAATTAATTTTATTTCATTTTCTTAGTTAATTTTCTTTCCAAATTAATTTCCTCTCTTTTTTTTCTCTATTTTCTTGATTCCTAGAGAGATTTTTATTATGGAGAGTTCAGGATTACTTTAGTTTTGCTTTAGAGCACTTTTCGGTTGAGCGTTGTAAAACCAAAACCACAGTAATCCCAACAACTATTAGTAAGGAACAAAAATACCCTCAAGAACCAATGAGAACTTCAAAAGAAAAACTGAGCAAACTGCCCAAAGTGCGGGAAAACGCGGATGACCAAATGGTGATTGGTTTTAGTTTTACATCTGATTGGTTGGGAAGTTAGCGCGGGTTTTCTGAACCAATCATAGAGCAAAGAGAAGCCGAATTGACGCAGATTAGACACTCAAATGAAAATTGTACTATTTCACTCTTAGATGTGCCAACGTCCTCTAAACCAACCAAATTCAAAGCTGAAAGCAACTGTGACTTGGTCACACGCGTTTTTCCGAGCATCAGGTAGAATGTCAGTTTTAATTTAGTTTTAATTCGTCTTTTCCATCCAAATTACTTTTTGGTCTGTTCTTACTTTGGAGGAGTTTTTGTTCCTTGCAAATTAGAGCGTAAGTAATCATAACGGCCGATCGAAGAAAGGAAAATAAACTCAAGAGCCAATCAGAGCTCAAAGTAAAAGCAGGCAAACTACCTAAAGCGCGGGAAAACGCGGGCGACCAAGCGGTAATTGAATAAAGGGGTAAGTTTCTAAAGAAACTGTGGTGCTGCGTCGGTGGGAGAGTATAGCAGGTAATTTAGTGTTAACAATTGGGTTGAAAACGTAAATTAGCCACCGTAAAGGGTAAAAAAGCTGACGTTTCTAGCGTTAGCCCTTCGTCCTTCGTTCTGACGAAGGGCTAACGCTCGAAACGTCAGTTTTTTTAACCTTTTACGGTGGCTAATTTACGTTTTCAACTCAGTTGTTAACACTAAATGACAAGTGGTAATTGGTTTAGGCCATGTATCTGATTGGTCGAGAGGGTGGTGCGAGTTTCTTGGACCAATCACAGAGCAAAGTGAAGCAAGACCAATGTACTCCCGGATTACTTTTGAAACTCATTTGAAAATTTCTCAATTTTAGGGTGAAGGTTTTATGTTGATTTTGACCAATTAATTACATTTCCAAAATGATCCAAAATCTCGAGGCGCATTTCGTTCTGGTTTCGCTGCATTTATTTGTGAAGGAATCGAACGACAGGTAATTTTCGCTTTTTTTTTCATATAAGAATAACCTTATCTTGGTCAATAAAAGATCCAGAAAATCTCGGTCCAAAGATACAGGCCCAAAACTAAGACAACAAACAACTTGATAAGGCATAAATTAATTACGCACAAATTCATAACGCACAATGGCGCAAAGCGCTACCAACAGTATTTATCGCTCTTCTCCTAACTTCATCCGGTAAGCTTTATCATAAGTAAGAATTTATCTCTGATCCGTAAATATTGAAAAACTTGTAAGGGAAAAAAGTGTTTCGAATTGGGCTAAGAACAGACACACAAAAAGCCTTCGTCATTTCAGTTTAAGATATATTCGTAATATTATCAATTGCACAGGTAAAACTATATGATAAATGAGTTTCTCTTACCCTGAAGCTAGCAGTGACTTCTATGTAGATTGAACATCTTATGATGCGAGGAGCCAATTTATTTGTGGCACCGAAGACAAGGGTTCATCTTTTCGAAATTTGTTATTTTACCTGATAATATTTGTTTTTTAAGTCTGCCAAACAGCTGAAAAAAGAAATGATCTGAACCTTTTAGCGCTAAAAGATGAACAAAAATCTTTTCAACTAACGGTTAGTGGAAGTAATAATTTTGATAAAAGCGTTTCAAGCATTTCTCTGGCTTTTTTTTTGTCTGAGTTCAAATTGAACGTAGAAGACGTAGTTCCTTCTGGCAGGGACTATTGATTTCTTAACCAATGATTTCTCTTTTTTTTTCCACAACATGAATTCACTTATCTCCTAGAACAGAAATCTATATATCGAAGCATCTTCTCTTCACTCCCCTCCCCCCCCCCCTCCCCGATTCCGATTCCTGTATTGGAGTAAATTGTAACAATTTTCCAAGGTGTTTGATCGGCAAAGTTTAGTAATAGATATTAAACCTCTGTGCAAGAAAGCAAATGGGGGCGAAAAAGACTAGTGACTAGGGGCCGGCCCATTACCCTTTGTGAAAATGGATCAATGTCAGTATCTGAGAAACTGTGCACCTGCTTTTCCCCTGAGCCAACATTTTCCATTAGCTTGTTATGAGTTGACTTCTGTTTGGTTAGAGGAGGGGTAGGTGCGAAGATGCTCAGATACTGACATTGATGCGCGAAAACATACAAACAAATCTCTAAATGGTTCAACTGAACTCTTTCACGAGATAAAGACAAATTGCGTTAAACAGGGAGCATTCTGATTCAGTATTATGAGTCGAAGCCGGCCAATCAGAACACAGTTAAAAACAGCCAGCTATCGAGGACGCGAACTTAATACTTTAATGCTGTTATAGGCAAAAAACCGCGGCCAGCGACTGCATCACAAATGCATTCTTATGAAAAGATGGATATTTCTTTTTATGGGAGGGAGTAGGAGGTTTTTAAACAGTTGAAATACACCAAATTTGGAGATCAGAAATCATCTCTTGTAGCTGCTTTTATTTCCCTAAAAATTGTCTGATGAGTTTGTTGATCTAGAAGCGCAGGAAAAACGTGGGTGATCAAGTCGCGATTGGTTCTTGTTTTGCATCTGATTACGTTGAGAGAATGGTGCGAGTTTTCCAGACCAATCACAGAACTCTGAAAGACAAAACGTACGTCAGTCTGGATTACTTTTGACATTTAATGGAGATTTGCCTTAATGGCTTGCTAAACTTGGATGCATATAACGAGCTTACCAGAAACGGTAATTTGGTTTTATCAACCGAGCTGCTAATGTAAATTGGCCACCGTTTAAAAGACTTTCTCAAGTTGATGTTATGAGCGTTCGCCCTTCGTCAGAGCGAAGGGCTAACGAAGGTTTTTGATAAGGGGCTGACGCTCCTAACGTCAGCTTTAGAAACTCTTTACGTTGTCCAATTTACATCATCAACTCAGTTGAAATTAGTTAAACCCAATTATCTTGTGCTACTACCCACTGACGCAGCACCACAGTTTCTTTAGGAAGTTACCCATTTTAATAAAAGGAAAAGCTTTGACCTCGCTCTGGTCCTGTTTTCCGACTAAGAGCAGCTTATCAACTAGCGTTTTGTCTTGTGTCAAGTCTGTTGTTTTAAGATGCGCAATAAAGTGCAGGTACATTATGAAAAGTAAATAATAATTTTGATCTAAAATGTAAATTTATAGTTTTTTTTTTTTTTCAATTTCTTTGCTTGCAAGCTTTCATTCCGCTCTGTACTATCACGATCGAAATACGTTAAAGGTTATAAACTGTGAGTGTTGAAAGACAACGGTTCAGTAGAGTTCAAAGACTAACGATCTTTTACGAAGAAATGAATCAAACGTTAACAAACTGGTCAAAGCCCGTATCACTTAATTCTTCGGAAACGCATCTTAATCATGCAAGCTTTACTCGATGGCCGTTGATCATCTATTACGTGTTGCTTTCCTCAGGTGCAATTTTAAACTCTGTAGTTATATACGTCATGCTTCGAAGTGGTAAGGCACGGCGAAATATTTCAAGCTTTTTGATTTGCCATTTGTCCTTCACCCATCTGCTGTTTCACTTTGTCATTCCGATGTCACAGCTAGTCCAGTCACTTTTCTTGCTATCATCTACATCATGCAAAGCTTCGGTACTCGTCAGCTACACCTCTGCGGCGGCCATTTTTAGTAGTTTGGCTGCTATTGCGTGGGATCGACACAGAAACGTATTACGGCCTTTTCAAAGCTTATCACCTAGAAAACTGAACACATTCCTATTCTTGGTTACCTCGATTTGGTGTTACGCCTTCATGACATCTCTCCCGTTTTTGTACAGCATCAAGAGTTCCTCTGGAGTAATTTGCTCCCAAGAAAACAATGGCACTGAAAGTTGTAGAGATTATAGCTACTGCACGTTACCTGCAGACTGGAAAGATCAGCTTACAAGAACCTTCTACTTTGTGGTGGCGTTTGCCGCTCCTTTGTTGTACACGTTTTTCGCCTACGCAAAGATCGTCGTAAGTTTATGGAACAGAAGCAAAAATGGAACAATTCACAAGGCAGTTGCTAAGGCCAAAATGAAATCAACTAGCTTAATGATCGCTGCTATCCTAGTTTTTGTGGTCTGCTATGCGCCAACCTTAGTATTGCTATTACTGGAGGTGTATAGCATATTAGAAAATTTATCGTCTGAATATTATTTCATAGTTTATTTTTGGTGTATAATTTTGCAGACGTCTAGCTCTTCTATAAACCCTGTCATCTACGCATTTCTGAGCCCTGAATTCAGGAGAGGAGTTCTCAGACATTGTTGCTTCTGTTGTTCAAGCCATTGTCCTTTGAGTCGCGTGGAGCCTGTCATCTAATATGGACGAATCAGAGTAGAAAATAAACAATAAACGGAACAGCAGCTTTTCCGCGTATGTTCGTACTGCATGCGTGCGTGGACCACTTAAGCGACTGGTGACAAGTATAAGGCCCAAGGAATTATGGAACCAAGACACGTCAATATTTTGGCGTCCTCTGGTCTCTGTCACAAACTGAAGATATCCTTATGCTTGTGCACGCACCGCACTGTATTGAGGTGCGCTCCGTTGACCAAGAAGCAACAACAGGTGCGGTGTGGGAGTGACTATTAACGGGCATGAAACGTGAGGGAACATGGAAGATGGAAGAATTAATTCTGCATTCCCTCTTGTGCATCCCATTTCTTTTGGTATAACTTAAGGGAATTTTAATATATCAGAAAAAAAAAGTCAATCGGTCTTCCTTACAACTCTCACAGACATTAGATGCTTAAGAAGACCTTCCTTACTTAGATGCCTCACCCCCGCTTAAAAATATTTGCTCTTCTAAGACAAAATGAAATAAGCTATTATTAAGACTGAATCGGAGTGTTACGAGAATATCGTCATCAATTCCCAAAACTATTTATCCATGGGTCTTGAGAAGCCTAAGATGAATTGAAATCCTAACCAAGATGAAGAGATGAAGATGAATTATAAATCCTAATGAAAAATAGTGCACATGAGGTCTTAAAATTGAGGTACGCAAAAAAATGTACTTTTGTTAACGCAATTCTAGCAAAATAGACAAATGGATTGAGATACAGAGGTCTATAGCAACCCCAGTCATTTTACCATACTTATTTAGTTTTCTGCAGGTATATTTCTCTGGCCCGTACCAGTACCCGTTTGTTGGGGACAATTCGCAAAGAGCTTTTTTTGACGCGTGGTTGTAGAACACAACGCTTTAATCCAGATCATCTCATGCTTGTGCACAACCTTCAGATACAGACATTTCCACCCTTTGTGATATTTGTGTTGCCTCGAATTGATCTACGCCTATAGTAAAAAATATTCTGTGCGATAAACGGTGAGGAAAGTACAAAACTGCAACAAACGAACATAGCATTCACAGTCCCCGACACGAAACTACTCTTATACAAAACCATGTGCTACTAAGCCACGTGACCAAATCAATATCAGTTCGCATTTCGTTCATTCGGTCGCTAGTCGGCTCTAACACCATTATTTACAAGCGCGGTAATACTTCGGTGAATTATGTAGTGTATCACAAAAATGCGATTGAACCGTTAAGAACAAGGCTCCAAAATTGTAGATCGCCCATTGGATCTCTCAAATTTTCTTTGGAAACTTATCCTTATATTCATTGGAAGAATTAGCCTAATAGGATTTTTTTCCTGCGTGCAACCCGCCTACAATATCCCTCATTAATATCTAACAAAGAATCTTTTGCAACAACCCTAGTTTATGTTCTTGTCACAGAGATGTTTGTTTGATCACCTAAATGCATATTTTTTTCTGTATTTATGACTAACTTATACACCAATTTCTTAAATTTTATTGTCCTGTAATAAGTTATAGACAAAACTGCCGACAGCAGTCTCAAGCTCAGATTCAATACTGCTTCCTGTCTTGGAGTCATTTGACGTCATTCCTAGCTACGCTAAATAAGGGGAAAACATAATGTACTCCTACAATCTTCCTCTACAATGCAACTGAGGTATGAAGGTTGCCTTATGTGGGTGCTTTACATGTTTTCGAACATGACGTGTCTATCCTACGCTTATACCACTGACATGGATCCCAAATTATTCGGGGCTCAACCACTGAAGAAAGGAAATATTTCTTCATTTCTGATCGACTTGCTGTCTTCGTATCGAAGTTTGCCACGTTCTTGTTTGTAAAGGTATCTCGTCATCGGGACTAATCCGGTGATTACGGGACGATTTACAGCAGCAGCAACAACAACAACAAGAAGCAAATTTGATGCTGTTTTTCCTAAATTCAGGGCAAAAAAAAGCATACACAGCAGTACTAACACAAGAGCTTGATGCCGGTGCGATAAACATGAACCATACCATTAAAAAATAATTCGTCACTCCAAGCAATCCGTCAAAAACTTGAAATTTATCTAACATGTTGCCCAAAATACTTGGTCCCCAGCAAAGAACGAAGCCAAACACGGCTACAACCAACAAGCGAATAGATTTTGACTTGTGTTTCGCCACAGCGCTGTGAATAGCTCCATTTTTGCTTCTGTTCCACAAGCGAACTGCAATTCTTGTGTACGCAACTGCTGTATAGCAAAGAGGCATGATAAACGTTACAAAAAAATAAATCGTCTCGGAAAGCTGAATTTGCCAATTAGATTGCGATGTGTCACAGAACATATACTGTCTACATGAATCACTGTTGTTTTCTGTCTGACAATAGGTAAAAGTCTGTACCTTCACACTGTGAACAAACGAAATGGAAGATAACACAGCATAGGCCCAAATGACTCCAGTCATTATTAAATATGAACGAAGGGGTCTGGAAATCAGGCTCTTATAAAAGGCTGTAAGATGTTTTTGAGTCTATCCCACGCAATAGCAGCTAACGTGCTAAAAATAGCGGCTGGGCATGCGCGGTCGACAAAGGCAAACGCCTTACAAGACTGAATATCTCTATGAAGCAGACCCCCGTAAAAATTCATGACGATTACAAGATGAAACAGTAGATGAGTCACAGATAGATGAAAAAGTAAAAAGCTGGCAAAATTTTTCCTTAGTTGTCCACTTCGTAGCATTACGTAGATGACAAAAATGTCTAACACGCCGCCGACTCCGAACACGACGACGTAGACAAGCAAAGAAAACACTTCAATTATATGTAAGGAAGCATCTGTCCATGAACCGGAGTACTCTGTGCCATTAAAAGTCAAATTTCCAAATGTCGCATTCATTGTCTCTTAGAGTTTTATCAAATACCATTAAACCACTCACGGATCGCGAGTTTCGTACAAAAAAGAATCCGGTTATGCTGCCGAGGAAAACTTGTCCTTGCGCAAGCTGTTGTCAAAATGATTACCAATGATCTTGGAAATGACAAGTGCGCCCTGTAAAAAGGACAAAAATGGGTTTTAGGTGAGAAAGTTAACAATTTATTTCTTGAAAGCCTTATACTGCAAGACAAGCACCACTTATTGGACCGACTTGCGCAAAAAGAAGAACAACTGAAATAACGTTTCCATGAATAAAAATCTACTATTTACAATAGCCGTTTTTTTGTCAATGTGATTTAAAATATGTGTGTTATTGTGCGGAATGATTGGTAATTAAATTTCAAAAAATTAAAACCTTATGTTGCTTACCAGTCGGTGGAAGTGGAGAAAGAAGATGTGATAGAGAAGTTCCAAGCCAGAAAAATAATTCAAATGTCAAACTTCTCTGTTTAAAAGCTTCCCCCTGTTTAGGCAGAATATGAACTTCTGATAATATAGCATGGGATCTTTAATTAAGTCAATAAAATGTCAAGAAGATGTCAAAAAGATGTTAATAAGATGTTCCCGCGCGCAACTTTCTTGTCTTAGGCTTAGGCTTATGGTAAGAGAGGATAATTGTTCGAACACTACTATGATTATGCAAAACGAAGACACTGATAAAATTCAAAAAAAATATTTCAAGGTAAACCTCGGTGGGAGGTGTTTTAATAACTTTATTGATTAACTGGCTTCGTCAGTTGCGTATTTGTCATTAGGAAGTTTTTGTCGTGGCTTAGAAAAATCAAACACGATTACTGTTCTCGATACTATAGAGAACCATTGTAAGATGAACTTAGGATTTTTTTCGTCCTTCAAAAAAAAAACTAAGGAACTCTCTGTCGTACAAGTTCCTTCGGTGAGACAGTTATTAAAGTCCATTGTTGACAGATGTCAGGTCCATTTAAATGCATGAGATATCTAGCTTTTAGTTGTTGGTTTTAGTAAATTAAAAGTCTGGTACAGTTGTTTATTTAGCTGCCACAAAGGAAGTAAAAACATTCGCCCATTAAACGCAAATGCAAGAAATTAAAACCGAACTTGCTGTGTGACAAAGAAATACGACTACCGCCCAGGTAGATTTGTCTTAATTAATTTTATTTCATTTTCTTAGTTAATTTTCTTTCCAAATTAATTTCCTCTCTTTTTCTTCTCTATTTTCTTGATTCCTAGAGAGATTTTATTATGGAGAGTTCAGGATTACTTTAGTTTTGCTTTAGAGCACTTTTCGATTGAGCGTTGTAAAACCAAAACCACAGTAATCCCAACAACTATTAGTAAGGAACAAAAATACCCTCAAGAACCAATGAGAACTTCAAAAGAAAAACTAAGCAAACCGCCCAAAGTGCGGGAAAACGCGGATGACCAAATGGTGATTGGTTTTAGTTTTACATCTGATTGGTTGGGAAGTTAGCGCGGGTTTTCTGAACCAATCACAGAGCAAAGAGAAGCCGAATTGACGCAGATTAGACACTCAAATGAAAATTGTACTATTTCACTCTTAGATGTGCCAACGTCCTCTAAACCAACCAAATTCAAAGCTGAAAGCAACTGTGACTTGGTCACACGCGTTTTTCCGAGCATCAGGTAGAATGTCAGTTTTACTCGACTGGCGTTTTTCCTTTGTTTTGATCCTTTGGTTCGTTGTGTTTGCTTTGGGTTTGGTTTCACGAAACTTGGTCGGAATTCGTCTTTTCTATCCAAATTACTTTTTGGTCTGTTCTTACTTTGGAGGAGTTTTTGTTCCTTGCAAATTAGAGCCAGTAAGTAATCATAACGGCCGATCAGAAGAAAGGAAAATACATTGAAGAGCCAATCAGGGCTCAAAGTAAAAGCAGGCAAACTACCTAAAGCGCGGGAAAACGCGGGCGACCAAGCGGTAATTGGTTTAGGCTGTGTATCTGATTGGTTGAGAGGGTGGTGCGAGTTTCTTGGACCAATCACAGAGCAAAGTGAAGCAAGACCAATGCAATCACGGATTACTTTTGAAACTTACTTGAAAATTTCTCAATTTTAGTGTGAAGGTTTTATGTTGATTTTGGCCAATTAATTACATTTGCAAAATGATCCAAAATTTCGAGACGCCCTTCGTTCTGATTTCACCGCATTTTTTTGATTTGTGAAGGAATCGAACGACGGGTAATTTCCGTATATTTATTTATTTATTTTTTTCATATAAGAATAACCTTATCTTGGTCAATAAAACATCCAGAAAGTTTTGGTCCAAAGACACAGGCCCAAAACTGAGACAACAAATAACTTAATAAGGCACAAATTAATTACGCACAAATTAGTAGCGCACAATGGCGCAAGGCGCTACCAAAAGTCTTTATCACTCTTATCCTAACTTCACCCGGTAAGCTTTATCTTTGATCCGTAAATATTGAAAACCTTGTAAGGGAAAAAAGTTTTTCGAACTGGGGCTAAGAACACGCACACAAAAGGCCTTCGTCATTTCAGTTTAAGATAAATTCGTATTATCATCAAATGCACAGATAAAACTATATGATAAATGAGTTTCTCTTACCCTGAAGTTAGCAGTTAATTCTATGTAGATTGAACATCTTATGATTTCTTTGTGGCACCGAAGACAAGGGTTCATCTTTTCGAAATTTCTTATTTTACCTAATAATATTTGTTTTTTAAGTCTGCCAAACAGCTGAAAAAAGAAATGATCTGAACGTTTTAGCGCTAAAAAGTAAACAGAAATCTTCTCAATTAACGGTTAGTGAAAGTAATGATTTTTATAAAAACGTTTCAAGAATTTCTCTGGCTTATTTTTTTGTCTGAGTTCAAATTAAACGTAGAAGACGCAGTACCCAGGATTTTAACCTAAACAAAACACCGCGTACCAGCTTGCCATGATAGAACCAAATTCCTCTTAACTCGTAATCAAATTACTTATGTGACTTTATCATGAAATTAAAACAGTTGGTGACAATATTTGGCAATTAAACCGAGGCTGAGCTTAATTACTTTCATTCATTCCTCCTTTATCACAGCAAACTTGAAGATAAAAACTCCTCGCCAAGTAATAACTATTACAAAAGACGGATGGCGCTTTTGTATTAGTCACGTGCACTGTCGGAGGCTGTTATCACTAAAACCTAAAAGATTTGTTCGCGAACAGGGACATTGCTATTGGTTTAAAAGATTAAACAAGAAGGGAACTTAGCTTTTTAATTAATTATTATTTAAATGTGGAGTAGTTTACACTTAAAGCTAAAATAACATTTTATCGCAAACTGCGCAACAACTCGGCTAAAATGAATGACACGCTAGAATTTGCAACCTCCATCCCGAACAATCAAAATTTCTCATCTGCTGAAGTCGAATATCTAGACTTGTCTACGTTCTGGTTTAGTTCTTTTATTGTGTTTTACTGTCTCTTTAGTTTTGGGACTATCCTTGATATTTTCGTGATTTACGTTATGCTACGAAGTGGACAATTGCGGAAAAACGTTTCCAGTTTTTTAATCTTTCATTTGTCTTTGACTCATTTTTTGTTTCATCTTGTGTTCGCTATGAATTTTACTCGAAGTTTTTCTAGAAGAGATCCGGTAATGTGCAAAGTTTCTATCTTCATTGAACACGCGTGCCCGGCAGCTATTTTCAGCACCTTGGTCGCCATTGCTTGGGAGAGACAAAAAAACATCCTACAGCCTTTTAAAAGTCTGATTTCCACGCCTCTGAAGTCGTACGTACTGATGGTTACAGCTATTTGGGCATACGCTGTGTCGTCTTCAATTTCGTTTGCTCCAAGTGTAACTGTCCGCCCCATCGAATTCTGTCAGAAAGTCAACAGAACTCAGAAGTGCGAGGAATATATTTTATGCGACAGACCGAGCGGCACTTGGCAAGTTTTGCTATCGCAAACAGTGTACACTATTGTGGCGTTTTTTATTCCTCTCATCTACATGATAGTTGCATATACAAGAGTTGCAGTTCGCTTGTGGAAAAGAAGCAAAAATGGAGCCATTCATAGCGCTGTGGCAAAACACAAATCAAAATCGATACGTTTGTTGGTTTTCGCTGTTCTTGGATTTGTCCTTTGCTGGGGACCAAGTATTTTATTCAACTTTTTGGATGAATATCGTGTTCTAGAGGGATTGGAGCTAGAACGAAAACTTCTCTCGCAGCTTTGGCTGACATTTATAGCTCCTGCATCAAGCTCCTGGGTAAATACCGCAGTGTATGCATTGTTTTGCCCAGAGTTTAGGAAAAACAGCGTCAAATTTGCCTGTTGTTGTTGCTGCTGCTACTTTCGTTCGCGTCGCATTGTTTCAAGTAAACATCGCGTGAGTCCTGATGAAATACGTATGACGAGAACTAGGCAAACATCGATCGGACAAAGACAAAATGCTCTCCAAAGATAAACTATTCCACTCCTGCATGGAAAAGCCTTTCAAAAAACAAAATGTTTTCATCTCGACTTGAGGCATCATCATAATCCATTTATTTGCCTTTTTTTTAACATAAACGATAAAAAGATTTACAACATCATAATTATAAGGAGAGGAAGCCTCAAAAAAACTGCCAGGCTTTGGGAGAGGTCTCTCACTTTCAGCAATATATTTAAAAGCGTTCGGCTAACGATTGCGAATAAGAGGGTTAAACCCTTAAACTCCCAAGATCTCATTAGTAATTCTCCTTACTGTCTGCCAAACGATTCTCATTATGTTAATTTGGAGAATTTGGTGTCGGATCACATAAATTGTATGGCAGACAGTAAGGAGAATTACTCATGAAATCTTGGGAGTTAAAGAGTTAAGACTCTCGACTAAAACTTTATTTGGGCAAACCCCTTGAAAATTATCGTATCTGTATTTCAGGTCGTTTCATTACTTCTTGTCCAAAAATAGAATTTATTAAATTACTTCTTGTCCAAAAATAGAATTTATTAAATGAAACGTAACCGTAACGTAACCTTCTTGCGATTTCAATACATTACCTGGTAAGCAAGTCAGGAGAATAAAATAGTAGATCAGAAAGATGGGTTCATATTGACACGGTACCAATTTTTGCTATATCATTAAACAAGGAAAGAAAAATAATTCATTCGTCGGAGAGCCAACGCGCCGTGTGAAATAATTGAGAAATTGCGCTACATCTCGGACTCTGGGCAAGCCTTCCCTTCGTTGGTGAAGATTGCATTATGCTAAAAAAAAGGCCGTATTTTCATATCAATGACATGATCGATGTACAGTGATAATTAGGTCAAAGTCGTTTATTACATCCATGGGAGGCTAGCCACAATATGAAAACTGATTAAGTAACTTACTAAGACTAATTTTTCTAAGTTTCAGTCCAAAATAATTATTGATGCCTTTTTTCGTTATTTCAAGACATTACTAAGTAGAAAAAAAAAGTAAGGAATGATTAAATAAAAGTAAAATATAAAAAAGTCAAAATTGTGGTGGAATAAGATTTCTTTCAGTCAAAAGTGATCAGTACACTCAACACCATTTCCCGAGTCTTCAGCTTCGCTTTTTCGAGTGGGCATCGGTTAAATAATACGGCAACTGTGATTTCTAAGAAAATAGGGATTTTAAGAAACTACGACGGCGACGCCGTGGACAACTCAAAAAAAAAAAAAAAAAACTAAAACAAAACAACTAAACAAATTCTCCTTGCCAGCACATTAGGAACAGTATGGAGGATATACATACTGATGTTAGGGTGTACGGGGTTAAAAACAAACTTAAGTTTTGCTTACGAATCTCGCGATACTCTGAAGTCATTTAGTTTGTTTCTCACTGTCAAAATTATCTCGAAACTGAACATGGAACACAGCGTTTAATTAGAAATAGAAGTTTAAAAACTTAGCTGTCGTCGTTCACGTTCTCCGAAAAAAGCCGCAAAGCTTGGTCATTTCACGTTGTTGTTGGCAGTGGACGCAAAGTAATTTACAAAGATTTATAACGCACGTGCACAGCTATTGTTCTGCTCAGTAAACCTTTCGTTTGGTGACGCTATCGTTGCCGTCGTAGTTTTCTTAAATTCCCTAGTGCTACTAATACCGCAGTTTTCAGTCGAGTGTCGAAAGCAACCCGGGATTGTTTTGGTTTTACTTGATAACAATGTTCTGTGATTGGTCCAGAAAACCTCCACCACTCGCTCAACCAATCAGATGCAAAACTGAAACCAATCATTACTTGATCGCCCGCGTTTTCCCGCCCTATAGATAGTTTGTTTTTTTTAACTTTAAGTTCTCATTGGCTCTTAAATATATTCTCTGTATCCACAACCTTTTCTACGAAATTTTGGTTTTGTTTCACGACACTCAATCAAAAAGCACTGTATTATCATCAACGTGAAACTGAACAAGTTAGAAATCATTTCTAATCAAGTGAAAGAGAAGGTGAACAAATTTCAAGAAAATCGTTTGTTTTCCCCCTGCTTCACCAATGCAACTTCATTGCTTTTCAACCCTTCCGTAGAAAGTATTCTCTTATACAAAGGGAACCTCCTTCTACTCCATTTAGGAGGACCCCCAAAAAACCAGTACCACTAATTTTGCAAAACAATTTAACTACTGGTCTAGTTTCCAGCCTCTGGCCAGCGCCACAGTTACAAAGGCTTGGGAAGAAAGCAATTTTTCTAAGCACATGATTGGTAAGATAATAAAATAATCAAACTAACAAAAACTAAATATGGGGTTTGGTTTCCACGCGACCTGAAAAAGAAAGCTTTGAAACAGCGCCTCCCGTTCCTTAGTAATCGACCTATAGGATAACGGCTCTAAGAAAGAGCTAGTATAATAAGTTAGTTTAAAACTAAAACATCTTGTTCTTGAGATGTAAAAAATGCACCAAAACTAGAGCAATAAAAACTTAAGCCGGTTGTGCATGCGTAGTGCATACGACGAGTCCCTTGAGATCAATCATCGTCTGTCTTCGTTTTCTTAGCGGAAGGTTCCCCTTCATCAAATCTCGTGTGAGTCGCTGTCGATTTTTCGTCGTTTCCATCGTTTCGTTTTCCTTCCAGCCTGTCGGAAGTGCGTCTTTTTCTTTGAGGCCGACCACCTCGACCGCCTTGTCCTCCTTTAAATTTCCTTCCTAAACAAAAAAAAAAAAGAAAAATTACAGTTCCCAGTAACAAATACAAAAGTATCTACTTCGAGAAACCCTTAAACCCTTTACACCTCAAGATCAGTATGTATATTCTCCATAGTGTCCTCAATACATTCCCTGTGGTATCGACAAGGAGAACTTGTTTAATCAAGAGCTACTCGAATGTGTGGTCATTGTCTGTATTCTCATAACCTCGATGTTTGTTCAATACTGACAATGTAGAGAGAAATGAAAGGAATTACTTATCAACCCTTTATTCCTTACTCCTTAAGAATAAAGGGTTGACCACTTACACCTCAACATAAGTGGGTTTATTCTCCTTACTGCTCTCTACAAATTCTCTTTGTTGGTAACAAGGTGAATTTGTTTAACAATGAAGTGCTCCTAGAGTTGAAGACCATTGCCTTTATGTTTGATTCAGGGGTGATATTGTAAGAAGGAAACAAATGCTAGTCACTCCTGAGGAAATACAGGGTTAATTTCTCTGTAGAAGAAATGACAAGCCAAAGGAAAGAATCCGCGTCTTTTTAAAGGACACAGAGAATAAAAAGGTATTGTCTCTGAGGCACAGAATACTTGTATCTTTATTTTCGAGAACATTAACAACAAGACGCGCGCATGTCAAAGATTACCTTTCTTTTGCTTGGCTTTTTCTCTGTCTTCTTTTGTTTTTAACCAATAATTCTTTTCCTCCTCACCTTCAAAAGAAAGTAAATACAAAGATGTACTTGAGTAAGGAATTTATCTGCAAATTTAGGGTAGGAGAGAGAAGGATAAAATAAGTAAATTACGTATTTAGCCACCGTAAAAAGTTTTAAAAACTAACGTTTCGAGCGTTAGCCCTTCGTCAGAGCTATGGGCTAACGCTCGAAACTCTTTACGTTGGCTAATTTCCGTTTTCAACCCAGTTGTAAACACTTAATTATTTGTTCTACTCTCCCACTGACGCAGCACCACAGTTTCTTTAGAAACTTACCCCCTTTATTAAAGAGGGTTTAACCGCGTTGCCAGCGCCTTTTGGTGAGCTCTACCGGTAGAGCTCCAAATATTTGTGAAAGGTCGAGAGTTTGAGCTCCAGCTTTCGATCAAATAAACAGAATCACACCTTCTAGGACCCGAAGAGTTGTTTCCACATCCCTGATGAGTATTTTACCGTCGTTTGCTTCCTTTAGAGCGTCAATGGCTCGCTGGGCTCCTCCCTCTTTAGAGAAACGAATGAAACCCTGCAACAGAGAACTGCACTTTCAACATAATTCGGTTAAAAATACTCCAAGCTTTGCGCGAATTTCCTCTTGACAGACTCAAAGTCATACGTGAAATTTTAGCCTGAGCAGACTTATCGGCCGTCTATGGTTAGCTCAAATTTGACAACTTCTTCGATTGAGCAAATTAAACGTAGATTCAGATCAGAAGGTTTATTACTTATGGTTATTTTCAGGAATCACTCTCTGACAATTTTGGGGCCATTTGATCATTTGTGACAGTAGGCGATGATCCTACTACGCATGAGCACAATATTCGATTATTTTTGGGCAATACATCGCAGATCACGTGTCGTGTTGTCGACCGATAAAAAGTAAGAGAAAAGTATGGGGTGATGTTTTGTCTACAACGTGTGTATCTTTGTGTTCTTCTCTTATCACACCGCTCTTAACCAGGCTCTCCACAACAACGAGTCTTGGAGGCAAGAAACCTTTGTACAGAAGGATACTCTAGTTGCACAAACCTCTGTTTCTCCTCTGGTGAAGTCCACCCAAGCGATATCTTCATGCTCACCGAACAGACTCTGTAATGCAAAAAGAACCGTAGTGAGTTTATGATTTTAACACATTTCTATAGACCTTATTCAACAATGGCTGAATTTTTCATCTCCTCTGTTTCCTCTGTTTTCATGGCTGGCATGTTAATCAGCCTTCATAGCCTCAATGCCACGTTTCAACTTTTGAGGGTTAGCTTGAAACGAGGAAACGAGGACACATCAACTTGAAGTAAGAAGAAGAAACTGCATCATTTTTTCCCGCCAAGTTTAAGAACAACATGTATCTGGGAGAATCTGTGCATTTTTCGGTTTCCACACTGCAAAACACCGATTGTATAGTGTTCGTGCCCTTCACAGTTTTTTATTTCTCGCCATTAGGTATTCAGCTTTAATCAAAAGAGAAGAAAAAAAGATCTTCAAGAATTCACTTGCCTTGTCCCTAAACATTATCACGTCACCTTAGTTTGAATCATTATCCTTGGCATTGTAAGAGAAGCGGGGAGAACACTGAGAAGCTACTAGAAACTAGTTCCTCGCCACTTAATTCACCCATAGACGGAGGGGAGGGTGAGGGTACATGTAGCTTTCCTACGTTTGACGATGGTTTTCAATAAATCTCTTCGCGATGTCTGACCTCAATCGTAAAATAATAACAATAATAACAATAATAACAATAATCACGAATAAATTAATTTCAAAACCCCTCTACCTTCAGGTCTTCACGAGATGTCTGTTCGCCTACATTTTTGAAATGTAGCACACAGCCATTGTCATATTTCAAGGCCTCCTAAAAACATGTCAAATTTTAATTATAATTATTTAATTATTAATTGGTAATACGGTACCATATTCTAGTTTAAAGGGATCTCTGAGGTATCGGATCGCAAAAATCGAAGGCGTGGGAAGCTTTAGTTGTTTTCCTACGCTAGTGACAATTGAATAGAATCGTCTCAATTTTTCATTCCAGGAGCGACCTCAAAATTTACCATCTTTCTTGATATACTGTAATAGAATTCCGTTGGTATACAGTCCATGGAAATTAATTTTTAAAAAAAGAAAGTTACAATTGCTAAAATTAAAAAGTAATAAAGGCTTTAAATACGACATCTACGAGAAAATAGCGAGAAACCTCTCGAGCGATCTTCAGCCGAAGAGAGAATCGAGTCACTACTTTTAAAAGTACTTTTGCTGATCATATAAAAAAAATTATACACAGTAAAGATGCGCAAAGAAATTTGACGGGCCATAAACTCCCCGATCTAGTCATCAATTCTCCCTTATAGCTACTTTACGTTTTTAGTCAACCAGTTTAGAGAATTTGATGATCCATCTAAACAAAATCCTCGCGCTGGTAGATGGGTATTTTCTCATCAACTGTTTGAAAGATGATGTAATTTCTCTTGTGAGGAGAAGCTAGACGTTGATAACGGATGACATTTAAAGATTTAATGAGAATTCTATCTTATACCTCTTTTTCCTCTGCATCTTCTTTGCTTTCTTCTTTCGTTTCTTTTGCATTGTCATTTTTTCTTGAAAAATAAAAAGAGAAAACAAAGGAACTGGATAATTTCGTAAAATTTCGCCATTAGAGAATCAATGAAGATCAGTTCAATAGATAGCCTGACTCTGCAAGCGATGAAAAGTTCATTTATCTCAGAACAAATACCACGATGAACAACAACTCATAATTTCCTATGACAAAGCACATTTTACAAGAACACACTTACTCGGCCTTTCTCTTGTTCTCCTCTTTCTTGTGAGGATTTTCTCTTTCTTTCTTCTTGTAATAATCACCCCTATTGCAGAAATACTTCACGTTTAGATAACGATAAGGCGCACCTTAAGCGTACATTATTTATAACTGGAGCCGATTGTCAAGTGCTTTGTAAATCACTATTAATCTGGGTTCAAGGATGACATCTGAATCCGTCGCTGGTCGAACCTTGAACCTTAAAAGCTCCGAGAGTTGAGGATCGATTTTCGAGTCGAGACTCCCGATTGCAAGGCTATCCTTCTGTGGAAAAGCCACTCTGGGATAATGATTTGATATGTCATCAGAATTTCAGTCTCAGAAAAAAAAAATAATAAAAGCCCATGTGCAAATAATGAGACAACCAAACGAAACTTGACAAAACTCTAAAAAAACATTTTTCTTTGCTATGCCTGCTTTGCTGGTGTTAAAATACATTCAAACAAACAAGCTAAAAAACAAAACAAAAACACAAAATCAAAAACAAAAAAATTATGTTAAAGGTATAACAAGGTCGTTTTCATTAACCCACTGCGAAAGAAATCACAGAAAAAATATTCCTCGCACTCATCCAATTTGATTGCCATCAAGATAAATGATTCAAAAACTCCATTCAAACCACAGGCGGCCCAAGCTCCAGCTGTGAGATGATCATCTTGCGCAATAACAGTCATGGCGGAATTATAAGAGTTTGTATGGGAATATTTACGACCGCTCTAAGGAATAAAAAAATACGTCAAATTCTCAATAAAAATACTTCACCTTACTTCCACAGTGTATCACTTGTTATCTGACCGCTTACTTTGATGAACAGAGCCCATTTGAGCGAGTTGTTCATTTCGAGGTTTTCAACGTACATAAGAAAAGCTTTTCTTATGTACGTTGAAAACCTCGAAATGAACAACTCGCTCAAATGGGCTCTGTTCATCAAAGTAAGCGGTCAGATAACAAGCAATACGCTGTGGAAGTAAGGTGAAGTATTTTTTTTTTGAGAATTTGACGTATTTTTTTATTCCTTAGAGCGGTCGTAAATATTCCCATACAAACTCTTATAATTCCGCCATGACTGTTATTGCGCAAGATGATCATCTCACAGCTGGAGCTTGGGCCGCCTGTGTTCAAACACAGTTTCCTTGGATTTTCTTCATTGTGAAATCCTGCATAGCCCTAGTTACTTACTTCATCATTTTGATCAGTTCCTCGTCATTGTACTTCACTGACTCCAGAGACGTGAAGGCTTTTGCTTCATCAACAGTCGCAAATTCTACAAACACAGATCCTTTGAACGCACGTTCCAAGTCTTTTCGCATGATGATGTAAATAACCTAACGAACGAAAAAAAAATTGAAACACACGAACAGTTGTACAATCATGTAACTAAAGAACTAGCTATCAATCCCCTGGCTTTTCAAAAAGTAACAATTTTGTTTCCACTTACCGTTGCGTCAAACGCAATAATCACTTGATTTAACGCCGGGGCGTTTAACCAAGGACAGCGATTATTTCATAACAACTTATTGGCAAAAATTACGGTAAATAATTTTTTACACAGAAACTTATTATAGGTTTCAGTGTTGCGCTTTTTTTTAAACAAACTTCCAAGGATACTGTTGATTATCAAATTGTTCCATGCTTCATATGATATTTAACAAAATACATTCCATATTACTGTGCATCTGTTCACCCATAGATCATAGATGATATCAAAATGTTGGAAGGTTAAAAAAATAGAGCAACTGGTGGCATTACAACCTCAATCAATCAACGCAAAAAGCTGTTGAAAACGGTGCCTTAAAAAAAATTAATAGTATCCTGGCGTGGCACTTAAAAAGCTGTATGTTTTCCCTGAAAAATTCTTGACACAAATGCATACAAATTAGTAAAAGTCCCAGCTTCTTACCTTTCCATAACTAGCAAAGAATTCCTCCAGTTGATCAAGACTGGAATCTTTGGGGAACCCTTTCTGTGTGGAGATCACAGTGGTGTCAGTATTAAAGTGAGCTGTACATGCATATGGGGAAAAAAACTTTCCTGGATTTGATATTTCCTTAATGACAACTTGTTCAATGCAAGCTTGCTAAAAAGCTTTGTAAAAACTTCCAAAATCAGCCAATAACCCAGAAAATTTATATGACATCAGCATACCATTTTTTCAATTCCAGTTACTAAAGTTTGTGAGCATACAATAAAAAAATAAAAAGAACTACAACAAGAGCTTGACATTTGACCAACAACTTTGCTACATGTAAACATCATGGGTCCATGAAAAAAATCATGAGTTAATTACTGAGTTCCAGACATTTGATTCGCAGCAATGTTGGAATTGTTTGTTGCACTTGTGCCTCATCATTAGTTTACAGTGTAAGCATTGCCCCAGTTTGAGTAGATGCGCTGTATTTCTATTGATATGAATTAACAATTAGACATACACAATAGACTGTTTTGCTCTTTGCAGTTTGTCTTGCTTCAACAGTGTTCTCTGGGAGAGGTTTGGACGAGACTCGTCTTATTTTCTTGTTATCCTCAGTAATCTATAACAATGAAAACAGAGGAAAAAACTTCAGTTCTATCTTCATAAGTTTATCAGGTACTTCAAGAAAATAAGGGCTCAAGGACTGGGCCATTTTCATTACATTAGCCCTTCCACTCCCAAGATCTGATCTTTAATTCTCTCCTCTAGCTGCTACACATTTCCTTGTAAATTAGTTACAAGAATTTGGTGTTAGATCAAGATGACAACTTCTACCTGATAAGTTTGAGTATTCTCATTACCTGTTTGCTGGATAATGTATGGATATTATTGGGAGAAGTTGCATATTGATCACTGGTGGGAGTTAAAGGGTTAAAAATTCTAACATGGCCCTGAGGCAAGGGGGAATAAAACAAAAGAAATTAATTTATCATTCCTTAACCTCAAAGTGATCTCTTTCGTTTCATTCCCCCAAGCCTCAGAGCCCAGTTTGAATTTCAATATATTGAAAAAAATTTCTAGAGATGCTATGACAGGTTCATCCTTCAAACTGCTGGGATTAGGAAAGTCAAAAGTGTCCCATGTGCAGTAAGAAAGATGGTAACTTTTGAATACAGGGAGGTAGTTCCTAAAGAAACTGTGGTGCTGCATTGGTGGAAGTGTTAAATGATAATTTGATTTTGTTAACTGAGTTGTTAATGTAAATAGGCCACCTTAGAAAGTTCTGCCATTGATTTCAAGCATTAGCCGTTCATCATAGCAAAACTGGTAATTGGTAAGATTTGAGCTTGTTTTTTAAAGAAAAAAGGGATGTTGACTATTTGCCATGAGTGGCTGACCAAGAAATAAGAAGATTGACACATTAAGTGTTTGTACCTCGACAAGTCCTGCATCTGATTTTCTCAAAGCGTTTGCAATCACATCTGTATCTGCTGATAATGCCTGAAGATAAAGTCAAAGGCTGTTTATGGAGCAACTTATATAGAATAAAATAAATTAAGCACATCTTAAATTTTTAATATCAAATTTTTACCTTGAGTCTGTTAAACGTTGCAAGACACTCCAATGTTATCCCTAGGCTTTTGTCAAGAAATAAATCAATAAACGTAACTTTATTGTGAAGTCCTAGGGGTATTAGATGTTGCTTTTTTTAATACTTTGACCAGGGTGATAATAAAGAAAGGAAAAACTTCCCTGACCTTTTAACTTTCTTGATCTAATCCTCATTTCTCCCTAATAACTGCTGTATATTTCCTTTTAAAGCAGTTTAGAGAGTTTGGCATTAGATCCCAGGGACACAACCTCACCTAAATGCTCATCCCCACTTATGATCTGTTTGCTATATATTGTAAAGATTTTGCAAGGAAGGGTCAAATGTTCCAAATTGCATTTGAGAGTTTAACAGTTCGTTCTGCAAGTGGTAATCATATGCAATTGTGCTACTGCCAAATAATAACCTTTATTTTAAAAAAATTAAACTGTATAAGCATTCTTTACAGTCCCATTATGCATCCTGATCATGAGGGTTTTGGAGTGAAGTACTAAAAATGGAATATTTCTTCAAAAGAAATGCCTTCATATGAAACACTTGAGAAGTGAGAGGGACACTCAACAAACCCTTGCTACTCTTCACTATGTGAAAAAGAATACTCTTTGCTATGTCTTGATATGCTTTAAACTTCCCGGGAGCTTCACAACTCGATGAATTGTTACTAAATTGTAAATTGCTATTTGGTAGTGGGATTTTAACCCTGTAAATGTTTGTACCAACACTGATTAATAATCATGGACATTGAAGAGTTATCAGTGGTCTAAGATTTTAACATAGAGCATTCTTAAGCTACAAGGTCAATCCGATTTAAGCATTTGACAGCTCTCAAATTACAGGATACATCCATCATCTTCTTCAGCTTTTTGTCTCAGAAACCTATCCTTGGGAAGATTTTTATCTCCAAAGTAAAACTGAAAAGAGAAAATTTGAAATTAAAGATCAGTTCTCACAAAAAAGGGTTAAAAAGGGAGATTTTAAGGAAATGCAGTATGATATGAACCACTGTGACAAAGCTTGCTTCCTTGTATATTAAATTGCACCACATAACGTAACGACTGTCTCAGGACCTCGAGATCATAATGACAAAACCGAGCGTAAGTGCAATACAAAAAAATATCAAAGTCTCCAGTAGGGGCACAAAACTCAGTTTTTTATTTTAACCATTTCAGTACTGTACATTCTACAAACTGAGCAGAGAGTACAGTTCGCTTATTGACCAGCTTGACCATACGGATTTAAGTTACCTATAAGTCGAACGTTCTGCTGAATGATTAACGATGCCTAAAGTACATTGGTAAAAAAGTATTTACTTAGCATAAAGATTCGTAGTAAAGTTCCAGTTTGACATTATATCAAGAACTAGGCTCATGTATTAATCATAAGCTCTGACTGTAGATAAAAATAGCAGCGTTACCTCCACTTGCTTGATGATCTTCTTTTCGAGGTCCGTAGGTGCTTCCTTGTTGCCATTTACGGCGTCGTTTTCTGCCATTTTTAGGGTATTTTTTGATACTTTACCGTTAAGAATTTGTCTTGAATAAACCTCAACTCAAATTAACCTGCTCAGGTTTTGTAACAAGGTAAAATTGAAGCTGCGAAACAGAAATAGTGATAAAAATTTGCAACACGTGCAGGATAGCTTTCCGATTTCACCACATTTTATCATACACGTTTGTGTGATCAACCGCTGACAAGTTTCCTTGTGATGCGTGACAAACTTTTGTTACATTTGCGTAACACAACTGCGTTACTCACATTTTCATGAAGTTTTTATGGAGATTTCCTCAAATAAGTGTGGCTAAGTATTTTCCTAAAAAAACATTCAAATATTTGACTCCCAATCCGAAATCGAATCCGAAATCGAGTGTGAAATTGAATGAAGATGAAACAACTTTGTAATAACGTAACGTTATTATAACGTAAGCAGAGACGAAAATCCTCAAAGAGTAAACGAAATGGACAGTCCGAATTTTGAAGATTTTCATGCTCAGTTAGATTAGGCGAACACAGCCAACACTCGTTTACTGATATTAGGTTTCGTGTTCAAAAACAAAATAGAACAAATCAGTAATTTAAAAATACAGCCAAACTGGCATAACTGTTAAAGTTCATATTAATCATGACGGTGTCAGAGCGACTGCGATCATGCTGAGGTCTATCACGGCGAGCTCATCATGGCGATCTCCGGTTATCGCAGTAAAGTAAGCCTCAGAAATTACATCGGCCGCGTGGCGTGGGGAAGTGGATGTAGCCTGCTAATCTGGGGTGGGGAACTTACTTACAGTCGGAATAAAACCCAATGAATGGGATACAACGGTATTAGATATAACAAGACTTGGCGTCAGGGATGAAAAATTCTAGAAAGGTATATATTGAGAAAAGCTGTTATAGTTTGTTTTAATTTAATTTGCCTAAATCTCCGCTGAATATCGTGCCTAGTTGTCCCGGAAATCTCTATCGAATGAAAAATTTCAACTTCATTCCCAGGGTCTTATCTCTTCCTCCTTCGAAGAGAGAGGACCCGGGGAACATCGTTGAAAAAATGAATTAAAATCGCAAAGCTCTGCTCTTTAATATCTGTTTGGTCATAAAGAATAATTGATAGCTTTTTAAGAATAGGAAGTCGTTAATGTCTGTAAATTATATTAGTCTAATGATTTTCTCCTTTGGATTTAAATTTGGTTGATATGTGTTTGCCCAAAAAATATATTTCCATGATGACAATAGAGGTAAATTATTAGTGCATATATAAAGCATTAATTACGCTTTTTCGGTTTTTTTTTTTTAATTTAAATCAAACTGCGATATCGCGCTCAATTGTGTAAACAAGTGTACTAAACAACCCCTAAATCAAAAGAGTATCACTTTTATAATAGTAAAGAATTTCCTAACAGATGGTTACACTAGACAGTTACAAAAATGATAAATTTGTGGGCCTCAAATTCATGCAAACAAATTGAAAATAAACGTTATTGTTCAACATGAATATATAGCGTTTAACTGAACCCTAACTGGCTGGAGGGCTTCAACCTGGGGCCTGGGGGAAAGGTCTACTCCCTTGTCAGCTGGCCATGGTCCCACCGCCTTCACTCAAATAAAAAGTCAAATGAATCTTTTAACTTATTGAAAACAGCTTAAAATTTTGTGAAATTATAGGTTGAGGTCACACTTATGTTATTTATTAGGAAGATCCGGCAGAGGGTTCAGCCTTTACGAAACACTATTACCGTTTCAGACGAAGGGCGAACGCTCGAAACGTCAGCTTCAAAAATTCTTGATGATGGCTAATTTAAATTATCAACTCAGGTGTTAAAACAAAATTAGGTATAATTGTTGCTCTTTAAAGAAGTAACCATGGTCATGTTTGCTTGAACAGAAACAAAAAAAAATACCTTTCTTTAGAAAGAGATTCCATGGTTATGTCCATACTAACAAATCTTATATTTTTATAACATGAACTTTGATCTTGTCGACCGTGGTTACACGTGAAACCCCAGTGATTGTTAAAAACCAGTGGGCTTTTCCGTGTTCTGATCACTCTCCAAATGCTCCCAAAATAGGTTACGTGCGAAATTTTTCTTGTGTATATTAGTTTGATTAGCATGAGAATAAAGGAAATATCGTTTTCATATCAAAGACGTAATATGCACTTACCCTCGTTTTCAAACAGAGGTCAGTCTCGGCATTACTCCAAAAGGAAGCGTATTACAACCCGCCGTACGTTAGCAAAGATCGATCACGTTTTAACTGCCTTGTGGAATCCTAAAATTCTTAGCTGAGAAACTCTTCTATTTCCTTCAACAGTAAGGTTGGTTGGTTAACCTTCTGTTTTTTAATATTATTATTATTTTATCTGATGGGGGCTCTAATTTGATTGACTCCTAATCGGACATACGCGGCAATATATAAATATAACAGGTGATTATTGTCAAAGATGAGTCTTTTCACTTAGCTTCGAAAATTCAAATTGCATGTTAAAGCGAACGATTATATACAATTCAAAATAGCTTTTCACGTTGCAAATCATTGTACAATATCGTTGTGCCACGTAAAGAGAGGGAGTTTGAAATCTGTACCTTTGTCAACTGTTTTGGAAGCGTTTATGTGACACAAAGCTTTCTCAGGACGGTTTATTCGTTTTTAGTTTCGCTGTTGTTTTTTTGTTATAGGGGTTTAAAAAAATTTTGTAACAGTTCCTCACTTTCTAACAATTACATTGGTGAAACATTGCCGCAAAATTTCTATCTAATTTCGAGAAAAAATTCTGCTGCTTGTTATGTAGCTGAAAGCTGTTTGAGGCAGTTTCAGGCTCATTGATCACGGGAAAATTCCGCAATGTTTTGAAACGATTCAAGCTTCGTTCGTCAGCGACGGTATCGCATGTAATTTTAAAAAATAGCTGAAACTTAAACATAGAACTTTGTTACATAATACTCCTGGAGCAACACAATTGATTCTTTATGTTGGTCGTGGTGGTGTTTCAGGAATTTCCATAAATTACGAACATCAAGCTTGCCAAATGCGTAACTTGAATATATTTTTTTCCAATTTTAAGTTATCTGCTCTCAAAGGAATGGAAAGAGGAACCAACAATATTTATCTAGGTATTTTTTGGACTCAGCTGAGACTGATGTGGTAAAAAATTTTGGTCTTTTTTTATCTTTTTTCTCACTTGAAGATTCTTTGGAATTGCGTGAGTTATGCGTCAGTAGGAATAGTAAAGAGTATATGTGGCTTGATAATCCAGGCATGATAATCCTAATTGGGCTATTAAATTCATTTATTACAACAGATCAGTGTTTTTACGTCATTCATCGTACTACTGAACTTGACAGCTAGGCTCAGCGCAAAAAATCGAAGTAAACGTTTAGGAAAACGTTCTGCATATTGGGGCACTTGACTTTTTCAAGAGTTTCAAACTTTGAAACTCCTGAAGGGGAATGGAATGTTGTATTCGAGATGAGCTTGTGAAGTTTGTAACAGTGGACATGATGCAATAGTGTAGATAATTGTCAGAAAGATTATTTTTAGGTATTATCACAAAGAACCACCAAACACCGTTGTTAAGGTTTAAGGTTTGGTATTTCAATTCATCCGTGATACCGAGGGTCCTGATCATGCTTAAACCAAGTTTATGAAAATACTTGTAAAACGAAGAAGGAAATTGAATGATTTAACGTATATAGTGTGACTTCCTGTAATCTTCAGCAAATCTATATTATAGTACTTTACATAGCTTTATTTTCAATTCATGTCACCTTTGTTAGCGCCGCTAGGATAGGATCATGAAATCTGACATTCAAGCGCATAACTTAAACTTTTCTATAAAAGCTTCTGCTTTTCTTCCTCTTTATTCTTTAGGCTTCGATTTTTCGTTGGTCGTTCCTACTCAAAAACTTGAGTTAATATACGAATTGTCAAAGGAATATGTTCCAATCTCAAGAAAAATATAGGTTTGAGTGGTTTCTTGTGCATATTGCAAAATACTAAATATTATTTATATTACGTGACGACGTTGAAGGGGTTGAGTTTGTAACCATGGACATTTCCTAATTACTTCTCAGTTGATTGACGATTACGTAGTTTTATGCAAGAGGTACTTGCAAAAATTTGATCACTTTTGTGTCGTGAGATCCATCACACGAAAGGAAAAGCCTCATTGCTAAAGTTATCTCACAAGTAATAGAAGTTAATCATCCAATTGAAAGGAGCAGTTGGAAGAAGGATTAATATATGAGCCGATGACAAAAACAACCGAAGCATAAGCCGGAACGCCACTCACACGTACATAGCCAAGTTCATCTTCCCTCGGGGAACGGAAAAAAGATGTTGGCTCGGAAAGTTTTGCCGGCTTTACGGTAGGCCCTTAAAATACCCGAGGGTTTACGTCATTCGCGAGGTCGAAAGACGATTTTAACAAGGTAAGGTTTCCTGTTCGAGCGCCACGATTACGTGCAAAGTATCTACCTTCCGTGATAAGTTGGACACGTTTTAGAGGTATAAATTTAGAGCTTTTGACTTAGAAAATTCAATTTAGTGCTTTTGAATGAACACTTTGCAGTGGCTTTCAATTCCACAAAAGTTGTGTTCAGCTACGTCAATCTCAAATTGAGTAAACAGTGCCGTTTGTCGTGTGTAAACCAAAGTAAGTTCTGTGTATAGTTTTAATTTCCTGCTTTCGTAGGTAGTTTTCATATATAGTTGGTTATCTCAATCATTTACACCTAACTTATATCCCATTCACACCAGCAAAATATGCTTAATTAAACCGGGTTTAACTGAATAGAAATGAGATCGAAGAACTGAATTCGCCATTGGATTCAATTAGTCGCTAACTTGTATTTTGAATGTCGACAAACATCGGTAAAGGAGTTCCTATAGAGAAAACTGACAATTTCAAGAAGTGTTTAACCAAACAGCTTTACATCATGATAAAGCTTTGCGCGTATGGGTTACAAGGCGCCGTTACTGTCTCAAATCAACCAAACCCCCTTTCAGCTTTTTTAATGACAAACGCTTCGTCGCAGCGCCACACATGTAATATTCAGCAACTAAACGTTAGTAGTTTGTCTGACGTTTCAATAAGTTAAAGATGAAGGCAATTTTTAAGCATTTGTTCCTTTATAAATTCTTACCCTTATGAAAGTTGTATACTAAATTTCAAGTGATTAGGCACCTTACTGGTTAGAGAGCTTTATGATTGATTGTCGTAAAACTAAAAACTACCAATCAGAAGGAAGGAAAACAGACGCCTTAAGAATCAATTAGAACTCAAAGTACAACTGAGCAAACTGCTAAAAGCGCGGGAAAACGTGGGCGACCAAGTGATGATTGGTTTTAGCAAGCGTCCATCTGATTGGTTGAGAGTGGCGCGAGTTTTTTTTAGACAAATTACAGTGCGAATAAAAACAAAACCAATGCAGTTTGATTATTTTCGACACTCGAATAGTGTTCGCAAGGAAAAACGCAAGTATCAATTGCACTAACGCTGTCTTTTTCTTTATTGTTATACAGGTCCTCACCTTTTAAGAGTACTAATCAAGATGGAATTTACGGAACATGAAGAGAACGTTTCACAGTTTTACTCTCGCGTTGTAGATAACAGTCATGATTGGAATGAGGGATTTCTGACATTTGGATTATGGAAGACGAAGTCTGGTGAACCCATACCACGGCCGAAATGCTACAGAGCAATGTATGATGAACTTTTGGAGGGCAGCGGGATACAGCCGCACCATGACGTGCTAGATGTTGCTTGTGGGCAGGGAGCAGGCATGCTGCGGGTCAAGTCCCAGTACGGCTGCAATACGCAAGGTCTGGATATCAGTGTTGCAAATGTGGAAATAGCAGAGCGTAGACTGCGTGACACCGGAGTCACTGTCACGCGAGGGAGCGGAACGAAGATGCCCTATGGCGAAAATTCCTTTGACTACGTCCTTTGCGTAGAAGGAGGGCCCCACATGAATAGCAGAGAAGATTTTTTTCGAGAGGCCTTCCGAGTTCTTAAGCCAGGAGGAAAATTATTGGTGGCTGATCTCGTTGTTCTGAAGGCACTTCAAGATTTACGATACCTACAGCAGCTCGTTCTAAAGGCAGCTGCAAAGGCTTGGATTATTCCAAACAGTAACATGTGCTATGGAATCGATGAGTACAAACAAAAGGTAAAGGACGTTGGCTTCAAAATGAGAAGATTTGAATTAATAGGCGACAGAGTGATACCAGGTTATTGTAATTTCAATCTTTCATTGTCAGTTATGCGAGAGCAGGCGAAAATCAGGGGTCCGTTTGTCGGTTACATGGGAGGTCCGATAATTGATATTATCCTTGAAAAGGCCTTTTCTCATGGATTGATCGAATATACTCTTGTAGTCGCTGAGAAAGAAATTAACGAGTAAAAGTTTGAAGACCACGGATTTAGAACTCTTTATTTGTTTTTGCGCACAGAACTCTACATGTAGTAGCCCACGGCGAGCGGAAATCGAACAATTATTTATATTTGGGTGTGGCTCCGCTCCAAAGGACTGGTAATCATTTACATGTATTATCTATGGAGAGAAGGGGGGGAGGTCAGAGGATTTTGGTGGTGTCGCGATAAATATCACGTAATCCAACCATGAGGTTGGATTACGAGCTTATGATCACCCCACTCCCCCTGAAAACCATGTGACCCCCCCCCCCCGAAAATTCTTTGACATCCCTCGAGCGAAGATGGCTGATTCGTTCCTAAATGCAATTGGAGAATGGTACCCCTCCCACAAACATACTCGGGAACACTGCATTCCTTTTCACTGATAAGAGTCACTGAATGACATCAAGGGCCCTTTTCTGGATCTCCTTGATTCCTCATGGCCAAATTTCCTTTTTCTTTTACTCTGGATTGGACAACTTGGAGCAACACAGGGTCATTTGAGACAACAACGGGGTACTGTGACTAACACTAACTTTAGTAACAAAGTGCAATAAACCTGAATACTTCACCACTGTCATGGTGGAACTTTAAAAAGACACAACGTACAATCGCGGATCGACGACAGAATTTTCGACACATTGACCTTCTCAACCCCTTTTATTTCAATTTTATCTCTTTTGCCTTTGTTAATTTAACTATTCCCCTCGCGCGTCAAGAGTTTAATTTTCGACCATTTTTCGGTATATTGAAAGAAATTAACTAATTTTTTTACTTTTCCGTGTGGTATATACAATTTTTCACTTAAGTGTTGTTGAAGGTGGTGGATATTTACCTCCACTTCGGTGTATAGTTGTTAATTACCTTCTTTGTACTATACGCGTCAAATGGCCACCTTAACTTGAGCGTACATCTTTTTGAGTAAAGCTCAAAACAGAATGGTAAATGCTTGTGTTCGAAAAGTTTTGAGTTTTCCTTTTTTGTTTCCTTTAACAGATTTCCACGAAAGTCTCAATTTTCTTGAGCATAATTTATTCTGAGACAGAGGGTTTTTCATATGTTTTCCTCAGACATTTTGCGAGGGAAATTGGCGCATAAGCGTCACAGATTAATCTTCTCGCGTATACCCTGCGCTTGACCGCCGTGTTGTACACAGCTGGCCAAAACTGTGATCCACTGACGCATGCTTGACGCTTGACTACCGCGTTACTTGCCAGCACCACTTGATTCATTGCAGTAGAAAGTTCACGAAAATAGGGACGACGGAATTTACTTAGGGGGTGACGGTGAAGCAATTACAGGAGATTGGGGCTAAGGTAAACCGATGCGAGAAGTTCGGAAAATCCAAATTCATTTTCACTAAGACTATGGAGTGTCCGCGTTTTATTGTGAGAATTTTTAGCGCTCACATGAACAACACGCCTAAAGTGACGTTAGAGGTAAATATATGTGGCGAGGTCATCTTTGTTTTGCATTCTTATGTCTTTTGATATTAGTTAGAATCGCTAGTATTCGTTCGATATCCAGCAGGATTTTATCAAGGAAGTTATGTAATGTTTTTCGGCACTTGTTTGTCACTCACAGTTTCGAGGTCACTCAATTTACTCATAATAGAAGTGGCTTCTCCTGTTTAAGATAACTCCGTTGTAAGACCTTAAATCGAATACACTTGGGTTGCAAAGAATTGCGTTTTACTGGCTTTTCGATATCATCAGTGTGTTCATGTATCAGCACGGTGCCTTAGGGCTTGCATACTTGGGAGTCAGCACGCATATTAAGTATTCTGTATGGTTCGATACGATAGCAACGTACAGTGATTGGTTGCCACAAAGAAAATTTTTATCACAACAGATAATAGATTCCAATATAACTCTTAGGCAAAAAGGAAGCACAAGGCTTCATGCTGAATTTCGAGACTCTACCTCGCCTCTTCACCTCCCGTCTTACTTGATACTGAAGACATGGATATTAAAACATTGCTAGATAATCTTCGAGAAGAAGTGTCTTGTCCAGTGTGTACTAACATCTACACGGAACCAAAACACCTTCCATGTCTTCACAGTTTCTGTCTGCTATGCTTGAAACAGTGGCACAGATCAAGCCACAGCCATGAGACGATAAGATGCCCGAAATGTCAAGTCGTTAGCAGAGTGCCTGAAAGTGGCGATCTGAGAGATCTTCTGACCAGTTTTTATCTAAACGGTTTGATCGATGTGCTGGCCATAAAAGAGTGCGAAAGTAGCCGGGTGCGATGTGAAAATTGCGAAAAGAGGAGCTGTGAAAGTTCTTACTGTTTCCAATGTTGCGTATTTTGGTGTGAGGAATGTGTCATTGGACATAACATTATGAAGAGCAACAAAGATCATCGTGTCATGGCGCTAAAAGAATTTCAATACAAAGACTTCGAGGATGTGTTAAAACGCCCGTTGTACTGCTTGAAGCCGCGACATGAGAAAGAAGAACTGAAATACTTTTGCAATAAATGCGAATCGCCTGTTTGTCAAACCTGCGCCACGATGAGTCATAGTGGTCACACTCTAGAGCACATCGAAGAAAAAGCTGAAAGACAAAAGATTGAAACTAAATCATTTCTTGACGTCCAAAGACGCAACCTGCAAAAAAAGATGAACTCTCTCAGTCAACTTGATGAATACTACGCTCAGCTGGTAAGACAACGCGATGATATAAATCCGGTCTCCAAATGCAATAGCTATTCTTAGTACTGGGCGAATTGTTGTTGTTGATCAAAGTAACCACCGCTTACAAATGTTTGAGTAACCTGGTAGAGACATTTTGCTTTGTTTTTGCTTTACTGCGATCTGTGATTGGTCCAGAAAACTCGCGCCATCATCTCAACCAATCAGATGCAAAACTAAAACCAATCCAGCTTGGTCAACGCGTTTTCCCGCCATCATCTCGCGCCATCATCTCAACCAATCAAATGCAAAACTTAAACCAATCCCAACTTGGTCAACGCGTTTTCCCGCGCTTCAAGCAAGTTGCTAGTTTTTATTTTGAGTTCTCATTGATTGATGATGATGTCAACCTTTGTTCTGATGCGCAGTTGTTATTACTTTGGTTTTAGTTTTTCTACACTAAATTATCAACTTCTCGAATTCGCTTCAGGTAAAAATTATTTTGCCTTTTTGGGCAAAGATTATTTTTATTAAGTTTATGTTTGTCTATGATTCAATTTGGGGTAATACTTTACCTTGGTATGTGATTTTTTTGTCACAAATATTCTGAACTAAAAGGAAACAATTGTATGGTTACTGCAAGTGCTGTTTAGAAAAATTTTTTCATTCATTAATCAGTCATAGGAATGATGGTTTTTACTTGAAACGCGATGAAAAGTACTTAATTTTTAACTTTTGTGCGTGAGATTATGGAAAAGAACATCTATTTAGCTCTAAAAGTTTCGGTATCACTTTAGCATAAGTTTTAGGGGGAAGTCTGTTGAGTCGAAGTAATTAATTGAATAGGAATAAATTAATCACATAGTTCTCACAATTAGATTACCTGAAAACAATTGATGAAGCCGCCCAAGACACGTGGTTGACACTTTGCTGTTTTCCTTCGCAACCGTTCTCTGAAATGTCACGCAACACTCCTCCTGAAAAAGGAATAGGACTTGCGTGACATCCCACAAAACAGCTGCAAAAGACAGCTTATTTGTCTTTGCATCCGAATGGCTTACAATAACTGGCTTAAGACTTTTCAGGCAGTCTTAGAACACTGTGAGGAAATATCTACAACACGCAGTTGAAAAATCGCTTCAGATCTGAACATAAAATAAGTTTGTCTGTAATAAGACAATAATATTATTTGTGGAGAGGAACGTAAGCGTTTTTCCCGAACTTTGTATTCAATATATCTAAACGAATCTCCATCCGTAAGTGGGGAAATTCTAGGAACTAGTCAAACATGTCGAATGTAGTCTGCATTTGCAATTACTACAGACTTCATGCTTATTTTTTTAATAGGGGTATAATATTTTTTCTAGGAAACGAATTGATTGAATTTGTATGATCTGAATAAAGAAAATCTGTTACTAAACTTGCCTGATTCTTGAAGTATTCAAGTATTATCATAATGTTCATTATTATTGCTATCATTATCATCATCATCATCATCATCATCATCATCATCATCATCATCATCATTATCATTAACATTATTGTAATCAATTCTAATTTTTACCATTATTTTTTTATTGTCATCATCATTCATTGTTACTATCACGATTATATTTCAATTTTATCATTCATTTAACTTAAAAGCGTTTCTGGTTGGTGTATTCATCGAAAAGAAAGTCATCTGCAACACAACTGTGTTACTCACATTTTCATGAGGTTTTCATGGAGATTTCCTCAAATAAGCGTGGCTAAGTATTTTCCTAAAAAACATTCAAATATTTGACTCCCAATCCGAAATCGAATCCGAAATCGAGTGTGAAATTGAATGAAGATGAAACAACTTTGTAATAACGTAACGTTATTATAACGTAAGCAGAGACGAAAATCCTCAAAGAGTAAACGAAATGGACAGTCCGAATTTTGAAGGTTAGTTAGATTAGGCGAACGCAGCTAACACTCGTATACTGATATTATGTTTTTTTTTATTTAAATCAAACTGCGATATCGCGCCCAATTGTGTAAACAAGTGTACTAAATAGCCCCTAAATCAAAAGAGTACCACTTTTATAATAGTAAAGAATTTCTTAACAGATGGTTACACTAAACAGTTACAAAAATTATAGATTTGTGGGCCTCAAAATAAACGTTATCGTTCAACATGAATATATAGCGTTCAACTGAACCCTAACTGGCTGGAGGGCTTCAACCTGGGGCCTGGGAGAAAGGTCTGCTCCCTAGTCACCAGGCCATGGTCCCACCGCCTTCACTCAAAGAAAAAGTCAAATGAATCTTTTTACTTATTGAAAACAGCTTAAAATTTTGTGAAATTATAGGTTGAGGTCACACTTACGTTATTTATTAGGAAGATCCGGTAGAGGGTTCAGCCTTTACGAAACACTATTACCGTTTCAGACGAAGGGCGAACGCTCGAAACGTCAGCTTCAAAAATTCTTGATGATGGCTAATTTAAATTATCAACTCAGTTGTTAAAACAAAATTAGGTGTAATTGTTGCTCTTTAAATAAGTAACCATGGTCATGTTTGCTTGAACAGGAACAAAAAACAAAATACTTTTCTTTAGAAAGAGATTCCATAGCTATGTCCATACTAACAAATCTTATACTTTTATAACATGAACTTCGATCTTGTCGACCGTGATTACACGTGAAACCCCAGTGATTGTTAAAAACCAGTGGGCTTTTCCGTGTTCTGATCACTCTCCAAATGCTCCCAAAATAGGTTACGTGCGAAATTTTTCTTGTGTTTATTAGTTTGATTAGCATGAGAATAACAAAGGAAATCGTTTTCATGTCAAAGGCGTAATGTGCACTTACCCTCGTTTTCAAACAAAGGTCAGTTTATGCTCTACTCTAAAAGGAAGCGTATTACAATTCGCCCTACGTTAGCAAGGATCGATCACGTTTTAACTGCCCTGTGGAATCCTAAAATTCTTAGCTGTGAAACTCCTCTATTTCCTTCAACAGTAAGGTTGGTTACAATAAGAATTTCCAAGGGAGACTTTCTTAATCCTTCTGTTTATTAATATTATTATTATTTTATCTAATGGCGCTCTAATTTGATTGACTCCTAATCGGACATACGCGGCAATATATAAATATAACAAGTGATTATTGTCAAAGATGAGTCTTTTGAGTTAGCTTAGAAAAATTTAAATTGCATGTTAAAGCGAACGATTATATGCAATTCAAAATAGCTGTTCACGTTGTAAATCATTGTACAACATCGTTGTGCCACGTAAAGAGAGGGAGTTTGAAAGCTATACCTTTGTCAACTGTTTTGGAAGGTTTAAGGTTTGGTATTTCAATTCATCCGTGATACCGAGGGTCCTGATCATGCTTAAACCAAGTTTGTGAAAATACTTGTAAAACGAAAGAGGAAATTGAATGATTTAACGTATATAGTGTGCCTTCCTGTAATCTTCAGCAAATCTATATTATAGTACTTTACATAGCTTTATTTTCCATTCATGTCACCTTTGTTAGCGCCGCTAGGATAGGATCATGAAATCTGACAGTCAAGCGCATAACTTAAACTTTTCTATAAAAACTTCAGCTTTTCTCTTCACTGGACCTTGTCCTCTTTATTCTTTAGGCTTCGATTTTTCGTTGGTCGTTCCTACTCAAAACCTTAAGTTAATATACGAATTGTCAAAGGAATATGTTCCTATCTCAAGAAAAATATATCATGAGGAGGCTTAACTTTCTAATTCCATTCAAAATATGAAAGATAGTGATCTAATGCCTGACTTCGGCGCTTGCACTCAAGATACAATTCTCTCGTAGAAATTGACTAGCGGAAGTCCTACATTTTTAAAAACTTGTAACGGGTACCAATGTAACCTTGCTTTAGGTTTTTTTTTTTTTTTTTTTTGAGTGGTTTCTTGTGCATATTGCAAAATAGTAAATATTATTTATAATACGTGACGACGTTGAAGGGGTTGAGTTGGTAAACATGGACATTTCCTGTCTCAGTTGATTGACGATGACGTAGTTTTACATGAGGAGCTTTGGCCCGGAAAAAAATTCGCAGCATGCACTCTACGGAGGCGCTATATTTCTGTCATCAGTGTAGAGAATTATATCAACGTTTGCGGTCGGTAGTTGTCTATGCGGTTACTTAAACCTGTTGATTATAAGTTAAAGGTTCACCTGATAATTATTACTGCATCTATGCTCGAATTTCAATTACGAAAACACAAGAAATCTGGCATTGAAATCACTTGGCGCGATCTTATAATGGAGGCCGAAGTCTTCGATCGATCGGCTGAGCTTTTTATAGTTATGGGATCCAATGTCGACCCCAAAAAGTACTGGTACGTGCTAACGAAGAGTTAATGTGAAATCAGGGCGAAAGCTTTTGCAAAGAACGAATTGTTCCGTCGATTCCGCGATGACTACAATACGTTCTCTGCCGCCAGCAGATCTCAAGCGCGCTAACAAAGGGTGTTCGTTCAACGCCAGGTAACCAAACAACATGCATATTATATCTTCAATTGGTCTCTGTGCCGGACTAATTAGACAGGGATTCTATACCCTCTTAGGTAGCATATATCTGAGCGTTATTTTTAATCTCTTCTATACCCTCTTGGGTAGTGTATACCTGAGGGTTATTTTTAATCTCTTCCATACCCTCTTGGGTAGTGTATACCTGAGGTTTATTTTTAATCTCTTCTATACCCTCTTGGGTAGTGTATACCTGAGGGTTACTCTTAATCTGTCCTATACCTTCTTGGGTAGTGTATACCTGAGGGTTATTTTTAATCTCTTCCATACCCTCTTGGGTAGTGTATACCTGAGGGTTATTTTTAATCTCTTCCATACCCTCTTGGGTAGTGTATACCTGAGGGTTTTTTTTAATCTCTTGCATACTCTCTTGGGTAGTGTATACCTGAGGGTTATTCTTAATCTGTCCAATACCCTCTTGGGTTGTGTTTACCTGAGGGTTATTTTTAATCTCTCTATACCCTCTTGGGTAGTGTATACCTGAGGGTTATTTTTAATCTCTTCTATACCCTCTTGGGTAGTGTATACCTGAGGATTAATTTTTAATATCTTCTATACCCTCTTGGGTAGTGTATACCAGAGGGTTATTTTAATCTCTTGCATACCCTCTTGGGTAGTGTATACCTGAGGTTTATTTTTAATCTCTTCTATACCCTCTTGGGTAGTGTATACCTGAGGGTTACTCTTAATCTGTCCTATACCCTCTTGGGTAGTATATACCTGAGGGTTATTTTTAATCTCTTGCATACCCTCTTGGGTAGTGTATACCTGAGGGTTATTCTTAATCTGTCCTATACCCTCTTGGGTAGTGTATACCTGAGGGTTATTTTTAATCTCTTCTATACCCTCTTAGGTAGTGTATACCTGAGGGTTATTTTTAATCTCTTGCATACCCTCTTGGGTAGTGTATACCTGAGGTTTATTTTTAATCTCTTCTATACCCTCTTGGTTAGTGTATACCTGAGGGTTACTCTTAATCTGTCCCATACCCTCTTGGGTAGTGTATACCTGAGGGTTATTTTTAATATCTTGCATACCCTCTTGGGTAGTGTATACCTGAGGGTTATTCTTAATCTGTCCTATACCCTCTTGGGTAGTGTATACCTGAGGGTTATTTTTAATCTCTTCTTTACCCTCTTGGGTAGTGTATACCTAAGGGTTATTTTTAATCTCTTGCATACCCTCTTGGGTAGTGCATGTGTACCTGAGGTTTATTTTAATCTCTTCTATTCCCTCTTGGGTAGTGTATACCTGAGGGTTACTCTTTAATCTATCCTATACCCTCTTGGGTAGTGTTTACCTGAGGGTTCTTTTTAATCTCTTCTATACCCTCCTGGGTAGTGTATACCTGAGGGTTATTCTTAATCTGTCCTATACCCTCTTGGGTAGTGTATACCTGAGGGTTATTTTTAATCTCTTCTATACCCTCTTGGGTAGTGTATACCTGAGGGTTATTTTTAATCTCTTGCATACCCTCTTGGGTAGTGTATACCTGAGGGTTATTTTTAATCTCTTCTATACCCTCTTGGGTAGTGTGTACCTAAGGGTTATTTTTAATCTCTTGCATACCCTCTTGGGTAGTGTATACCTGAGGGTTATTTTTAATCTCTTCTATACCCTCTTGGGTAGTGTATACCTAAGGGTTATTTTTAATCTCTTGCATACCCTCTTGGGTAGTGTATACCTGAGGTTTATTTTTAATCTCTTCTATACCCTCTTGGGTAGTGTATACCTGAGGGTTACTCTTAAACTGTCCTATATGTTCTTGGGTAGTGTATGCCTGAGGGTTATCTTTAATCTCTTGCATACCCTCTTGGGTAGTGTATACCTGAGGGTTATTCTTAATCTGTCCTTTACCCTCTTGGGTAGTGTATACCTGAGGGTTATTTTTTTAATCTATTCTATACCCTCTTAGGTAGTGTATACCTGAGGGTTATTTTTTATCTCTTCTATACCCTCTTGGGTAGTGTATACCTGAGGTTTATTTTTAATCTCTTCTATACCCTCTTGGGTAGTGTATACCTGAGGGTTACTCTTAATCTGTCCCATACCCTCTTGGGTAGTGTATACCTGAGGGTTATTTTTAATCTCTTGCATACCCTCTTGGGTAGTGTATACCTGAGGTTTATTTTTAATCTCTTCTATACCCTCTTGGTTAGTGTATACCTGAGGGTTACTCTTAATCTGTCCCATACCCTCTTGGGTAGTGTATACCTGAGGGTTATTTTTAATATCTTGCATACCCTCTTGGGTAGTGTATACCTGAGGGTTATTCTTAATCTGTCCTATACCCTCTTGGGTAGTGTATACCTGAGGGTTATTTTTAATCTCTTCTTTACCCTCTTGGGTAGTGTATACCTAAGGGTTATTTTTAATCTCTTGCATACCCTCTTGGGTAGTGCATGTATACCTGAGGTTTATTTTAATCTCTTCTATCCCCTCTTGGGTAGTGTATACCTGAGGGTTACTCTTTAATCTATCCTATACCCTCTTGGGTAGTGTTTACCTGAGGGTTCTTTTTAATCTCTTCTATACCCTCCTGGGTAGTGTATACCTGAGGGTTATTCTTAATCTGTCCTATACCCTCTTGGGTAGTGTATACCTGAGGGTTATTTTTAATCTCTTCTATACCCTCTTGGGTAGTGTATACCTGAGGGTTATTTTTAATCTCTTGCATACCCTCTTGGGTAGTGTATACCTGAGGGTTATTTTTAATCTCTTCTATACCCTCTTGGGTAGTGTGTACCTAAGGGTTATTTTTAATCTCTTGCATACCCTCTTGGGTAGTGTATACCTGAGGGTTATTTTTAATCTCTTCTATACCCTCTTGGGTAGTGTATACCTAAGGGTTATTTTTAATCTCTTGCATACCCTCTTGGGTAGTGTATACCTGAGGTTTATTTTTAATCTCTTCTATACCCTCTTGGGTAGTGTATACCTGAGGGTTACTCTTAATCTGTCCTATATGTTCTTGGGTAGTGTATGCCTGAGGGTTATCTTTAATCTCTTGCATACCCTCTTGGGTAGTGTATACCTGAGGGTTATTTTTTTAATCTATTCTATACCCTCTTAGGTAGTGTATACCTGAGGGTTATTTTTAATCTCTTCTATACCCTCTTGGGTAGTGTATACCTGAGGTTTATTTTTAATCTCTTCTATACCCTCTTGGGTAGTGTATACCTGAGGGTTACTCTTAATCTGTCCCATACCCTCTTGGGTAGTGTATACCTGAGGGTTATTTTTAATCTCTTGCATACCCTCTTGGGTAGTGTATACCTGAGGGTTATTCTTAATCTGTCCTATACCCTCTTGGGTAGCGTATACCTGAGGGTTGTTTTTAATCTCTTCTATACCCTCCTGGGTAGTGTATACCTAAGGGTTATTTTTAATCTCTTGCATACCCTCTTGGGTAGTGTATACCTGAGGTTTATTTTTAATCTCTTCTATACCCTCTTGGTTAGCGTATACCTGAGGGTTACTCTTAATCTGTTCTATACCCTCTTGGGTAGTGTATACCTGAGGTTTATTTTTAATCTCTTCTATACCCTCTTGGTTAGCGTATACCTGAGGGTTACTCTTAATCTGTTCTATACCCTCTTGGGTAGTGTATACCTGAGGGTTATTTTTAATCTCTTGCATACCCTCTTGGGTAGTGTATACCTAAGGGTTATTCTTAATCTGTCCTATACCCTCTTGGGTTGTGTATACCTGAGGGTTATTTTTACCTTTTTCTTATCCCTCCTAACTCGGCAGTCGCGTAAGACGATATTCATACGTGTGAATTTGTTTCCGATGACCTAAAATGCAATAACGATGTTTTAGACCAGCTTCTCCCCTGTCATAGTCGATTTTGACAAGACTGATGTCTTCGGAAAAGCTAAAAATGCTGTTCCAAACTGAAACCTTCGCGCAAAAAAAAGGTCATCATAAGAATAATTGCATTGCACCGAAGCTTGTAGACCGAACGGGGAGACCATCTATTGAAAGCGATTTGTATTCTCTGGACTATCTAATTAACACAGTTTCTGGACTTTAAAAGTTAAAAACCATGACCTGTATTAAGAAGGGTTTGTCGGAGTTAACCTTACGTAGGCCTAGGTCTTCGATCATGGAGGTGAAACTGAATCAGCTTTACCGATGCCGCTTTGTAGGCTATTTTTGAGTTTCTTCGTTTTACGTGTTTTAAATTGTTCCTGTGATATGTTTCTGTAACATTTGGTTAGGAATATTCGTGGACCTTGTGTTAACGATTTACTGTTGTCTTCTTTAAGACATTTATTGTTTCTACAGAGAAAATAAGCTTAGCGTACCGCCCTTTAAGTTTTTCCGAATTAGACCCGTTAAGTTTGTACGAGACATTTCTCTGGACTCTTGTTTCTGGAGAATGAGTGAACAAAGTAGAGTTGCATCTTGAAAATGAGTAGAAATGTAATCATCGGAAGTTGCGGTTTTTCCATTCCATTCGAGTGGAGCATAATTACATTTTTTGAAGTGATTATCGGATGTCCTAGAATGTTTAGCGAACACCTCATGCCACCAAGAGGCGTCGAACATTGGCTTGAATTACTTATGCAAATTTGCATTAATTTTTTTTTCCGACGCAAAGCTCGTCATGCAAGAGGTACTTGCAAAAATTTGGTCACTTTTGTATCATGAGATCCATCACACGAAAGGAAAAACCTCATTGTTAAAGTTATCTCACAAGTAATAGAAGTTAATCATCCAATTGAAAAGAGCGGTTGGAAGAAGGATTATTTCATGAGCCGATGACAAAAACAACCGAAGCATACCCACACCCACACGCACGTAGCCAAGTTCATCTTCCCTAGGGGAACGGAAAAAAGATGTTGGCTCGGAAAGTTCTGCCGGCTTTACGATAGGCCCTTAAAATACCCAATGGTTTTCATTTGCGAGGTCGAAAGACGATTTATAAATAAGTACTACTTATAAATACTTTACAAACATTGGTCCCAACCTAGCTAAATCTATACCCAAGGTGAATCCTTCTTTTCGTTCTTATCTTGGTGATAATATCCGTTCCTCCATAAACTTAAAGCCCACCACAACAAGTGAATTGGAAAACATTTGTGACATGTTCGCTTCAAAGAAGGCTCCTGGCTATGACAATATCCCAATGCATGTCATTAAATATTCATTTCACCTTATTTCTGCTCCATTGGCAGATATTATCAATCTATCTCTGCTAAAAGGCATTTTCCCGGACAAACTTAAAATCGCAAAAATTATTCCCATCTTCAAAGCAGAGGATCCTAAATTTTTTGTAAACTACAGACCTATTTCTTTGTTGTCTAATTTTTCCAAATTTTTCATGTACAATCGCTTGGTAGAATTTGCCGAAAAACACGATATACTTTACCGCTGTCAGTTTGGATTTCGGAAAAATCACTCGACATCGCACGCACTAATTCATTTGGTAAATAACATAGCTTCTGCAATCGACCAACACGAAACAACGGTGGGTGTTTTCCTAGATCTTTCCAAAGCATTTGATACTCTCGACCATCATATCTTTTTTGCGAAATTGGAGCACTATGGTATCCGTGACGTGGCTCTGCAGTGGTTCAAAAGCTACTTTTCTTGCCGCCAGCAATTTGCCCAATTCAATCAAGCTTGCTCTCCTATGCAAACCATCAAGTGTGGTGTCCCTCAAGGTTCGATTTTAGGCCCTCTAATGTTCATTCTATACATAAATGACCTCCCTAATGCCTCTGAATTAACAGACCCTCTGCTTTTCGCTGATGACACCAGCATCTTTTATTCTCACTCAAACCCAAATTGCTTAGAATCCGTACCTAATGATGAACTCCAAAATATTGATGTCTGGCTAAAATGCAATAAGCTCTCAGTTAATATAAAGAAAACTAACTACGTAATTTTTAAACCCAGACAGAAGAAATTTAACTCCAGCATTTCTCTCTCCTTTGGAGGTAACCCCCTACAACAATCTAACGTAACTAAATTCCTTGGGGTCTATATTGATGATCATCTCACTTGGAAACACCATATCAGCTATGTATGTAAACAAATCGCTAAATCAATAGGTATTATATTCAGGTCTCGCTTTTTCTTATCCTCTACAACCAAGCTCACTTTGTACTACACCTTAATTTATCCTTATATCGTCTATTGTAACTGTGCCTGGTCGTCCACATACGTATCTAACTTAAATAGAATTTACTACTTGCAAAAGCGAGCTGTGCGGGCTACCACCAACTCAGACTATCGAGCCCATTCCGCTCCTTTATTCTCCTAACTAGGAATTTTAGATATTTTCCAAGTCAATACGTTTGAAATCGCCAAATTCATGTTTTATTATAGAAATAACTTATTGCCTCCATTGCTTCTCAATCTTTTTGTAACGAATAGCCAAATTCACAACTATGGTACCAGAACAGCCAGTAATTATCGAACGCATTTGTGCCGTACAATTCTCAAGCAATTTACAATTCTTTACCAAGGTCCTAAAATTTGGAACTCTCTTCCTGTTTCAGTCACTCGTTCGTCAAACCTTAGTTTTAAGACGAAAATGCAAGAGTTTTTACTTAATTAATCCTTGAATTGGCCTAGCCGCACATTCGCAGCACTTTTTCTTTGCTTTATTTATTAATGTAAGTGAGGTGGCTCTCCCATAAGCCCGGTGGCTTCCTGGGTCTCCTCGCCTTCTAGCAATAACCGCTGTAAATAAAATTTTTTTTTTGTATTATGT
Organism: Pocillopora damicornis; assembly: GCF_964200805.1. Lineage (NCBI taxonomy): Eukaryota > Metazoa > Cnidaria > Anthozoa > Scleractinia > Pocilloporidae > Pocillopora > Pocillopora damicornis. The sequence continues at coordinate 4,743,865 of NC_142683.1, forward strand.
AAATAAGGCAAATAAAAATATGATGATGATGACGATGATTGAGTGTCGTAAAACTTAAAACGACCAATCAGAAGGAAGGAAAACAGACGTCTTAAGAATCAATTAGAACTCAAAGTACAACCGAGCAAACTGCTAAAAGCGCGGGAAAACGTGGGCGACCAAGTGATGATTGGTTTTAACAAGCGTCCATCTGATTGGTTGAGAGTGGCGCGAGTTTTTTTAGACAAATTACAGTGCGAATAAAAACAAAACCGATGCAGTTTGATTATTTTCGACACACGAAAATTGCACTAACGCTGTCTTTTTCTCTATTATTATACAGGTCCTCACCTTTTAAGAGTACTAATGAAGATGGAATTTACGGAGCATGAAGAGAACGTTTCACAGTTTTACTCTCGCGTTGCGGACAACAGTCATGATTGGAATGAGGGATTTCTGACATTTGGATTATGGAAGACGAAGTCTGGTGAACCCATACCACGGCCGAAATGCTACAGAGCAATATATGATGAACTTTCGGAGGGCAGCGGGATACAGCCGCACCATGACGTGCTAGATGTTGCTTGTGGGCAGGGAGCAGGCATGCTGCGGGTCAAGTCCCAGTACGGCTGCAATACGCAAGGTCTGGATATCAGTGTTGCAAATGTGGAAATAGCAACGCGTAGACTGCGTGACACCGGAGTCACTGTCACGCGAGGGAGCGGAACGAAGATGCCTTATGGCGAAAATTCCTTTGACTACGTCCTTTGCGTAGAAGGAGGGCCCAATATGAATAGCAGAGAAGATTTTTTTCGAGAGGCCTTCCGAGTTCTTAAGCCTGGAGGAAAATTATTAATGGCTGATATCGTTGTTCTGAAGGCACTTCAAGATTTACGATACCTACAGCAGCTCGTTCTAAAGGCAGCTGCAAAGGCTTGGATTATTCCAAACAGTAACATGTGCTATGGAATCGATGAGTACAAACAAAAGGTGAAGGACGTTGGCTTCAAAATGAGAAGATTTGAATCAATAGGCGACAGAGTGATACCAGGTTATTGTAATTTCAATCTTTCATTGTCAGTTATGCGAGAGCAGGCGAAAATCAGGGGTCCGTTTGTCGGTTACATGGGAGGTCCGATAATTGATATTATCCTTGA